>NW_027551768.1:442500-636527 GCF_045843805.1 Urocitellus parryii
AAACAAAAACACAGCAGGAAAAAACCCAAATACCTAAGAATAAGAGATGGCTAAGCAAAAATATGTCTTATTACAACAGAAGCTTACTGCAAACCTTCAAAAATGTCAACAGTGGGGTTCATGGTGTTGCATGAAAGTGTTCAGTAAAATTAATTTTAGAAGACAGAGTTACAAAAATGTCAGCTTTAAAAACTTTGGCTGATACATGGAAATATGTTAATATTAATTTAGAAAAGAAAGCCCCAGCATTTTCTGATTTCCACTATATGAAAGCAAAAATATTTGGCAAAAATAACAAGGTTCCGAGAGAGAGAAAGAAATTGAATGTGTTGGATTCTTATTTTTTTAGGTTGTCTCAGTTGACATATATTCTTTAATAAAACAAGAGGACAATGATTTCATCAACAGTGCAATGATTTTATGAATAAACAGACATATCTGAGCCCATGTGGCACTATTAGTAAGCAGTCACCTTCAATCTTTTAATGCTGTTCATCCATCCTGTGAGCAGGTGCCCACATTAAGAACAGGGGAACAATGTTTTTCCCTCCAGTGTGAACTATGATAAATCTTTACAATGATAATGGTTGTTTGTTAGTTCTGAAGTTAGAACAAATACAGTTATTATATAGTAAAATGCTAAATCCATTTATATAATACCTACTGGATAATTTAAAACAATCATGTCACAATGATTGCCAGTGTATCCTAAATGAATAACTCTATAAGTCATTCTATACCATAGCAGATGTTAATCTTCCACCTGGGTCAAAATCCATGAATCAAAGGAACAAATAACCCATGAACAATCTGACTCCATCTGTCAGCTACAAACCTTTTGTTATAAATGAATGCATGAGTGAAATTATAGAGGAGGTAAAAGCAATCCAAATAATAAACTTAGTTTTCTAGGGATAAAGAGGATGTTAATATTTTTTCCAGAAGAACAAAATCATTTTTGAAGCCTTCTGCTTTATCTTAAAAATCCAAGCAAATTTTGCCTTCACCCCATTAATATAAGCACATTTGTGTTCATGAAAAAAAAAACACAATGTTTTCAATCATCGGCTAAACAATTATTTCTCCTTCTGGTTAACGGTAAAGAACAATATATAGAAGTTGGAAGCAGAATGATGATTACCAGAAACTGGGAAGAGAATCAGGGGAAAGAGGAATGAGGAAAGGTTGATGGATAGATCCTAAGTTACAGTCAGATAGAACAGATATTGCACAGCAGGGTGACAACAGAGATTGATGATATACTACATATCTCCAAAAAACTCCAAGAAGAAGGGTTTCAATGTCTTCATCTCAAAGAAATGACAAATATTTGAGTAGATAGATATGTTTACTCTACTTTGAATATAATGTATACATTTGTAAAACACTCACATCAGATTAATTGGTACAATGTTTGTGTTAATTAAAAATAATTAAAAAATAGTCTAGAGAAATACAGATGTTCTAGGAAGATGGTGATGAGTTTATATACTTTCAGCACATGGATGCCCACCTACTCCAGGGCAGAATCTATCCCCCATTTGGGAAGTTGATGCAAGAGAACATCTTAGTGTAAGAATTGGAATGACAGCCTTGAAGTCATGAGGGAGAAAAAACTGATATTTGCTTTGCCCATGAGATTATTTTTAAACTTGAGGGTTTTTTTTTTCTTTTTTTTCAAAAAGAAAATGAAATCAATATTTTTTTCTAAGGTAAAGGATATTTTTATTTATTATTAGAAAGTAGTTTATACATAGTTTTATTAACTGTTTTCCAAATATTAAATTGAACTTACACTTAGTGAAAAATAATATTTTTCATAGTATCCTTGTTACCTACAATTTTTTTTTAAAGATACTGCTATTTTGTGGATCAGAAACATGCCCCAAAAGCATAGTCCCCAGGCTTTGGAGCAATAGAGATGGAGAAAACTTTGGAAGTTGTGACCTATTAGGAGGTTTCAGGTCAATGAAGTTCTGCCCTCCAATGAGACTGTGGGGCCTTGATCTCTTCCTTTTCCTCTTGATTCCTGGACATGAAGTGAGCAGCTTTGCTCTACCATGTGCTTCCTGCCATGATGTTCTATCTCACCACAGGCCTAAAATGATGGGGCCAATTCGTCATGGACTGAAACTTCCCAAAAGTGTGAACCAAAATAAACCTTCCCTCTAAATAAGTTGATTTATCTCAGGTATTTGTTACAGTAATTGAAAGCTAACTAGCAAAGATGTCCCTAAGTGTTTTGCCATCAATAGCTGATTATTTAAGATAAGATGTTTTCAAGGTTGGATTGTCAGAAATCAATGAAACCAAATTAACTACATTGTAGAAAATAGAAAAAAAAAAGGATTCTTCCTCCATGTCTAAAATAAGAAAATAGAACCCAATTGTGTAGTGGGAGTTAGTATGAAGATTGAGAAAAGTATTTAGAAAAAAAGTGCTAAGGAGGCATTGATAAATTATACGTGACAAAAGCCTCATATTCTACAGTTGTAATTTGCTATTTAAAGTTTCCCTTGGGGCTTAAAATTGAATATAAAGATGATAAAGAAAAAGCACCTGGATAACTGATGACAAAAGCCTCTATGAAGAAGATTATTTTCCCTAAATCTTTAAAATCCTTTTGAAATACAGTTTATGTTCCCTGAAATATAAATAGAGTGTAAGACCTTATCTATATCCTGAGTAAATTCTGGAGCAATTCAATGACCAAAATCAATGTGTGGTGGTATGACTTATAAATACTTGTAGAAATGAAAATTTTATTTGGATTACTGAAACTTTTAGTCATGAAGTAGGAGTCCTGTCTTTGGATTCGTGTTTGCTGTTATCTATTTATTTATTTATTTTTGGTGTTGGCAGTTCATTTTCAGGTTTAAAGCAGCCTATGGAAGAAAGATGAGCTCAGAGGATATCCTTTAGATAGATTGGGACTCTATAATAGAAAACCGTCGTATCAAGATTTATTTGCTGAGTTGGAGCCTAAGGTAAAATGATTTAAGATTCAAAAATGGCAATCAGATGCCCCACCACCACCCCCTCAATGTCAAGATTATCCAGTTGCATGCCTAGAGCTCTATTTAATAGCTTCTTGGACACTCTGTAGTCAGAGAACAAAGAGTTAGCATTTAATAAAGGATAAAAATAAAGAAGAAAAGAAATAAAAGGTGGAAGGAGGTGAAGCTCATTTACCAACCTTTGATGTGGGAGTTACGGCCTGTGGAAGGAGGCTCATGAGATGAAATTGTGATTAGCGAGTAGACTATAAACCCTAGACTAAAGGGCTAGTTCCTTGCATGCATATCACCATCACAGTGACCGTTTAAAGCATAGAAAGAAAACTCTGAAGATACAATAATGAAATGCATGTAAGGAATATTAAGTAGATTCCTTAGGGTTGAATTGCGTACCATCCTTGTCATTACTATTTACTAAAAGTCCTGATCTGTCCTGTCAATTGCAGGAATGTGCCCACCTTGCTCCAGAGCCACTCTCTGCATGTGAACAGGGATGGAGTCTTAGGAAGGATTTAAGTTCATCCAGATCAAGCCTGTGTGAATACCTTTCCTCCACGGTGTATCTCTGAAGAGACTTCACTCAGCTTCTGCTTAAACATGATAAAGTAGTTTCAATGCCAGAAACTCAGTTGGAGCACTTATCATGTGCAAAGAGTTATGCAAGGTACTGAGAGAGTAACAAAGTCAAATTAAAAATGGAAACTTGGAAGAGTTCACTGCATTCATCTTTGAAGTACCCATCCCAACACAAAGTCACTTAAATAAATTAAAACATAAAGGCAATCTTTTCTGTGTCGTAGAAGCAAAAGCAAACATGCAGCAGAATGCACAAGTGCTAAAACTCTGCCCTAAGGAGTTTCCGGATCCTGAAGTGCTAGAGGTGGATGGCAGTCCCATTTATGCTAAAAATATTTAATGCATGGAAAGGAGCCTGAAGATAAAGACTTTTGCTGCCAGGGGTTACAGCTTCTATGAGCTATATTCTTTTAGTGCAGTCACAAAGAAAGGTTTAGGACTGGGCCAATTCCTTACTGTCTTGGTGACTATAACTGTCTTTCCTTCAGTATCACTAGAACCGGGGGCCAGAGTTGGCAATAGAGGACCTGAATCTATTGAAAAAGGTATGGGCTGACAGAAGACAAAAGAGGAACACAGCAGAGAGGGGAAAATGATAACCCTTGCGCCCACCTAGAGGCCCCGAGGATTGTCAACCATGATGGTGAGAAAATAGTCAATAAATCAAAAACTGGAAGATGAGTTAACCAGCAATAAGGCACAAATCAGAGAATATAGAAATGACTTCCAAGTAAATATATTTAAGATCCTCCCAGAAATAAAGGAATAAATTCTATGAAGCAAGTTGTTATGAAAAGAATAATTACAATAAAATCTATTTCAATAGATGTTGAAAGAGCACCTGATAATATCCAAATCTGTTAAAGTTAAAAAAAAACCCTACAAAATACTAGGTAACAAGAGATAAAGAGACTTCAGGAAACATGGTCATTTAAGAATAACTCCAGTTGAAGTCAGGAGAAAAATAAGATTATCATGACTGTCTCCTATTCCATATATACCTACTCAAGGTGCTAACCAGTGTGTTAAAATTTTAAAAATATGTAAAAATCAACATTATCTTTCTTTCTTTTTAAAAAAGTATTTTCTTTTTCTTTTTTTTTTTTTTTTTTTTTTAGATAGGGTCTTGCCCAGCCTGATTTCAAACTCATGAATGCAAGTGATCCTCCTGCCTCAACTTCCTAAGTAGCTGGGACTACAGGTGAGTACCACCATGGCTGGCTTCAGAAAACTTTTATAACTTTGAAGCAAGGAAGTAAATTCTTTGAAAGACAAAAATCTTAGAAGTCTTAAAGAGGAAGGTTAACAGTAGGATATGTATCAAATTCAGAACAATTTTTACCTCTGAGGAAGGAGGTAGAGAGATAATTAAATGCTTGAAAAAGGAATTCACCTTTATAGTGTCTTTCTTCCTTCCTTTCTTTCTTTCTTTCTTTCTTTCTTTCTTTCTTTCTTTCTTTCATACTGGGAATTGTACCAGGAGCACTTAACCACTGAGCCACATTCCCAGCTCAGTTTTTATCTAGAAACAGTGTCTCTCTGAGTTGCTTAGGGCCTCACTAAGTTGCCGAGGCTAGCTTTGAACTTGCAATTCTCCTGCCTTAGCCTCCTAAACAACTGGGATTAGGTGTTTTGTTTCTTTTAAAAAGGCAAATATAATATACAGTTCTGATTAGTGGATGAATGGGCATTAATTACCTTATGTCCTGCATTTTTCTGAAAAAAAAAGTTTTAAAGAGGATAAAAACTAGCAGCTAAAGCCCCACAGATAATTGAATATTTAAACACCTTAAAAGATATAGATCCTCTTCTTAAGAATACCATAGAGTTGTCAGAATTATATGTAATCAAATGTATAAGTACAGTAAAAAGCAAAATAAAGTAAATACAATAACAAATGTATAAATATAGTCCAATGTAGAAGAAAAACAAAGCAAAGCAATACAATTGATAAAAGCACCACAGAGGTAATTTCAGCAGTGCTGAATGATCAAAGATATGTCATGTTTCAATGTTCAGAAAAGGGCTTGAAGGAGGACTGCACCCTGATAAGCATCTTGGGAAAATGGTTCAACTTGTAGCTTTTCTGGGAACAGGGAGTGTCCTGTGAATGGTAATAAGTGGGAGATGGAGCTGGGGTGACCTTGAAGTCTTGGTGGTTCCCGCATCTTTAGGCCAAGAAGAACCAGGACATGTTTTTGAGGAAGATGAGATTTGGCTTGAATATCTTCGTAATAGAACCGAGAAAGCCTGGGACAGTGAGAACACACAGAGAGGGCTGGAGAAGCTGGGAGAATTTGATTTTGAAGACTTGGGCTAGGTTGGATTTCTAGCTCAGGCACCATGCTTAAGCTACCTTTGGATTTATCATCCTCATTTGCAGCATGAGGAAAGCATTTCAGAATTATATCTGTGTTGTTGGCTTTGGAGGGAATAACTTGTTTAGAATGCGCTTCAAAAACTTTCAGGATCAAGACAAATGTGGTGGATGAGACATTTTATTTGTAAAACTCGCAGCTCTCCCACCCCTCTCCTGTCTGACCAACTCCCTCCATGCAAAGGGGCCTAGCTCCCCCTCAATCCCATCTGCCAGGAAAGAATGTTCTGTTCCTGGCCTTACTGCCTTTGTTTTTTTTTTTTTTGTTTTTTTTTTTTTTTTTTAGTACAAGCGGGGAGAATGGGGAGAGAGATTTTGAAAGAGAGAGCCTGAAGGAAAAAAGAAAAGGCAGAGGTTTCTTAAGGGATAGGTAAGTATTAACCTAGGAAAGAGAAGAGAACAAACTTAAAAGGGTGGAAGGAAAAGAGCTTTTCAGGCAGTTCTTCTGTTCTTTCACAGATAACAAAAAAAGGATAGGATTTCTTTTAAAAATCTCTTCTAACAGTGAATTCTTCTCTACTCCATGCTTAAACAATTACATGAGTGCCTAAGGTAGAAATGTTCGTATAAAACTGTTTATAAGGAGAATACAGTTCTGAAAATGGATCATAGTAGGAAATGGGAAAGGGGAGAATTTGAAAGAAAGAAAGAGGGGGAGAGAAAGGGAAGGATAGAAAAAAAGAAAGGGAGAGAGGAAGGGAGCTGGGGAGATAGTTCAGTGGATAGATTGATTGCCTTGCCTGCACATGGCCCCGGGTTCTAATCCCCAGCACCCCACAAAAAAAAATGGAAGGAAAAAATAAAGAGAAAAAATGAGGTGAGGAGAAAATAGTAATATAGAAAAATGTCAATAACTGTTGGCAGCAGATTGGACTTGGAAGTATCAGGGAGAAGGAATGGTTGAGAAGATGGGGATCTCAAATAAGGGCAAGGGAGAAGAGGAGCCATAGAAAAATGCTCAGAGGGCAGAAAACTAGAGAGGACTTGGATATATCAAGGGCCAGAAAAAAACTTGGAAATTTTAGTGTGCGACTGTAATGAAATGTTGGTGATATATAGATTCTGGAGTAAGAAACTGCATAGTTGGTGTCAAATTGATAAATCTGAAAGCTTAAGAAAAGAGCCCAGATTTAGAAGGAAGAGAACCTTATCAGTCATTGCCAACAATATAAGGAATAGGAGAGAATAGCTAAGGAGACTAAGAAGTGGCCTGAGGGTAAGGTGAAGAATCGAGAGAGGACTGTACCAAGGAAGCCAAGCAAGATGCTGAAGACACATTTTGGGGCACCTGCCTGTTACACCTAGACCAGCTTTGACACAGGAGTCAAGCTGCGTCCATTAATTTTTCTCTCCCAGAATGAGAAACTGCAATTCAGTGAAACTAATCAGTCTGTTGGGTGCATGAAGTGGGCCTGGAACAACTGGTTTTGGCCACATATATCTGCGGAGACAAGAGAGGGTGCATCAGAACAACTGGGGACAGAATGAGATGCAAGGAGGACCTGGAATGACAAAAAGTAACCTCTGCCCAGTGCCTTGCGAGGGGAGGGTGTGCTTCTTGACACTGTGTTCCCAGACAGCTCTCTGACTTGCAAGATCAAGTTTGCCTTTTTTTTTTTTTTCTTTTCCCTGAGCAACCTTTGAGGGTTTTGTCTCCGACCAAAACCAAAGGAGAGAATTTGAAGGTTGGGCTCAGTATCATTAAATGTTACCGAGGAATCAGGTAAGAGAATAACAGCATGAAGGGACACATTTGGAAATTCAAGGAGCATTTGTGATCTTTAAGAGCATGGTTTCAGCAGAGTTGTATGTATGTGTGAGGTGGGGGAGACATGGGGCTGTAAGGAGTTAAAGCCTTAAAACAAACTATAGATAGATTTTATAGGAGTTTGCTAATCAAGGGAAGAGAGGTGGGGCTGCCCAAGACAGAAGCAAAGTCAAAGGAAGGTTTCTGTAGATGACAAAGGAAAATGCTTGAGTGACTGTAAATCATGGGAGAGAATTAGGAGGGAGGAGAGAATGGTTGTGCAGGGGAGAACATTAATCACTCGTTAATGAATATACCAATGATGGTACGGTATACTGACCTAGATTTGTGCAGAACATAGATTTTTGTATTTGCTCCCTACAATTTTATCCCTGAAATCAGAAATGCTGAACTTATTCTAACACTCAAATTGTAAGGGAAGAGAATACCTAGCTATTCATTTTACTCCAAGAGAAAAGACATTACTTTAGTGTAATAAAAATTAAATAAATAATACTTTAGTCTCATCTATCTATTTCTGCCCAAAAATACCCATACCAACATTTGGAAATTGGACACCATAAATCATCCTGTCCCCATGGATTTGGAGTGGGCCTCCTTTTGGCACAGGATGTGTTCACCAGCACAGAAATTGTAGAAGCTTGTTATTCAAGAGTTTTCCTAGAACTTAATTTCCAGCCCCAAAAACCATGCTTCTCAGATGTCAGTAGGTAGGGATGAGAGTTCTGGCCCTGTGATAATTTTGTCTTTCTGGTGACCAGCTCCACTCTGAGCCTATCTAGAGGCTCTACCCTCAACCACCTTATTAGCATAAATTCAGATGTGATGGGAAGAGCTTCATTCTGAATAACAAAAGACACTGCTATCACTCAGGAAGTTCTGATTTTAGGATACCTGTGCCAGGCACTGAAATACATTTCTTATTATAAATGTGTGTGTGTGTGTGTGTGTGTGTGTGTGTGTGTGTTCGTGCGCACGCAAGCACATATATACCTAATCTCATTTTTCAGCATAATATTAATGGCTTACTAATATAATTAATTGCATTCAATCCAGAAATGGGAAACAGACAATATTTAAGTTCAAAGTATTGCTGTACATTTGGTAATTTAAAAGTTCAAAGAAATGCACAATTTCTATCCCTCTCAGGGTATGTACAGCCTTTTTAGTTTTTCATAGAAATGTCACTTTAGCAGTTTTATTTATTTATTGGTACTTGGGATGGAACACAAGGGTGCTCTACCACTGAGCTACACCCCAAGCCTCTAAAAAATTATTTCAAGACAGGTTCTCACTAAATTATCCAGGCTGGCTTCAAACTTTTGATCCTCCTCCCTTAACCTCCCTAGTCTCTGGGATTAAAAGAATGTGCCACCCCACCTGGCCACTTTAGCAGCTTTATAGAAACACATATTTCTAAAAATAGAAGTGAATTTTGTAAGATTTGCATTTGGACATCAAAATGAAAAAGAAAAAATTCAACCTAGAAACACTGGACTATTCATAATATACAAATATTAGATGCTATCCTAGTATGCTAAGGAAAAAATTGGTCTTTTTACTTTGATTAGTGGTTTCATAAAATGGGGAAAATTAAATCTAAAACTGAAAATATTCAAACAAGTTTAGATTTAGGCAGGTAGTACATAAAGGATGACATTTGGTACATTTGGTACATAAAGGTACATTTGGATTTTTGAGAGTCGTTCAAGAAAAAGTTAAGAACAACAACTGTGGAGGCAGCTGAAGAGAAAACAAACAAACCAACCAGTTTATCATTCTTCAGAATTGGCACTCCCCAAGAGACAGTTTGTAAATATATTGCCGATGAGGTTTTTTAAACACCCAAATACAGGATTGGCATGAAAAGAAAACTGGAACTCAATAGTAGCACATCCAGCTACAAGTTTTGGGTCTCTTGGCTGGAGACATCTCTCTGTGAGTTGTTACTTATTGACACTATCCATTAAGAGCAGTCAGCTCTACTTGTTCTTATTTCATGGTCACTTGGCATTCTTTTGCCTCCCTTTGTAGACTGTCATGGTGGGAATGTGCTGACCAGGAAATATGGATGTTTTTGGGGATCAGTGTCTGCCAGTGTAGTTGACCTTCTTGTTTTCAGTTGGTTCTTCAAATTTATAGACATAGTCCCTGAATCTGGGGATTCTTAAACCAAGTTCTGTGCTGTGACACACTTTGTATACAGCCAGCTGATTTTTGTGTCAGTGGCCGTAATAGTAATAACAACAACTGAGCCTAAGCATGTCGTTTTTCTACATTCCCAACACACACACACACACATATATATATATATTATTTTGAAATAGGGCCTTGCTCAACCACTGGGGCTGCTCTGGTACTTGCAATCTTCCTGCCTCAGCCTCCTGATCTGCAATCTTCCTGCCTCAGCCTCCTGAGTCATTGGGATTACAGACACGTGCCACTGTGCCTGACTTTCTACCATGTATTCTATCTATTACATCACTACAGCACCTGCTATTTTTAAAGAACCTGTGTTGTGTTACAGTTATTTGAGGTATATTGCTAATCCAGAAAATATCAATTCCCTAGAACTGAATTTTCCTTTTGTTCTTTTACTAGTTCTCTCATTTTAGGGATAGCATGGCTGTGCCTTTAATATGTATGAAAATGAGAGTAAAGGGATTGATAACTTTCCTTCTGGAATTTTCATGCCCCTTTCCAAATGCTATTAGTTTATTTAGTACTGGTTGTAGTGGGAAGTGAAGTTTGCTTATTTGATATAAGGATCCTTATCTTTTTCAGTTTACACAGGATAAAGGGTTATCAGAAATATTGTGTATACCCTGAATTTTTAAAAATTCTAGGGAGTATACTCAGAGGCAGTGTTTTTATCCTTGTTTATGATAGCTTATTCTAGTGAAAAGATGTGCAGGTATAAAATTAAATACATATCTTTATGGATTTTAAGTCATTTATTCATCATAGCATAATGTGCACATTATCATTTATGAAAATTTTCATTGTTATTTAAAAAGTTGTAATTATTCAGTATAATTTATGTTTCTTTCTGAACTAATATTTACATTTAAATATAACTCTACAATTATTTAGATTGCAACCCATGAAGGCAAATTTAATTTGGACAGTTCACTTAGAAACACCTCCTAACAGACAAACTGTAATGGAGACATTTATTAACAGTAGTATTAATTTGAAAATAAACTTGATAATAATAGTTGTTATAGACAAGTGGTGACCAGTAAAATAAAGTTAATGTCTATGGACACTTTGGTTGTGGAGCAGGCATAAAATTGTGTTAAGATGACATCACATTAATTAACCAACGTGTGTAAATGAATTCATTCTGTGCTAACCTCTCACAAATGGTCCTATTCAAAGTTTATGCTAGAAAACAACTGTGCATTTTTTTACAATTGTGCATTTTGAAAACAGACCTGTATCATTATTCAATCCTGCTATTGATCCAATAATAAAGCAATGCAATTTAATCCCACTTGGAAAAGAAATATAAATACCCAACCATAAAAAAGTAAACAACTTCAGCATATTTCAAAATTTTTAAATTTTATTCTTTGAATAAATGTGATCACTCTCTTAGGAGGTAGGAATCTTTCATTTTCACCAAGACTAGATGGACACAGACAAGTTCCAGAAAGCAGTGATGGTTGCACTTTGAGGACCTTCAGTCAGCATTCTTCTGTATGTACCATGCCACCAGGTTTAGCATGCTCACAAGAAGTCATCCTCTCTATCTGGTCAATATCAACTTTGCCTTTGAATTTGTGAGATTCTATTGAATTAAAAAAAGGAAAATACCTAGTAGCTGTCAGTGTTCTAAAATCATTGCTCATGACAGACCATTGGTAAATTTATAATAACTCATGTGGCTACTTCACTTTAATCTGAAGTTGTTCAAATGAAAATAATTTATTGTACCCGCTTTTTAAAAAACTCAATAAGGAGTTTACTAATGTGTTCATGCTTATATTCCTATAAATTCTGAATAAATGTGCAGTTTAAAACAGATGTCAGCTTTTCTGAATATAATCTTAACTTGTCAATACTATGCACCTAGGCATTTACATTTAAGTAGCCCTGGATGAGGGAGGTTTCCTGCTTGTGTTCCTATTTTATTCCTGAATCCTTTTATTTTTTTAAAATCTAGTCCACCAAAACAAAAAGGTTTGACTTTCATAAACTTAAGCTCAATATAATCTATAAACATGTTATAAAATTATAATTTGTTTTAAAAGAATGAAAACAAGGTGATGCAAAATTCTCTCAATTCAGATTTCAATCCAATTTTCTTTGACTGTATAAAACATTAATAATTTAAACATTAATATAAAACATTAATAATTTTTGAGGGTCAGATGGAGCCAGAAGTACCTTTAACTATTTCTGTGCTGGTAGGACCTTTTAATGATAAGTAAACACCATTGGGGTTACACTGTGGTAATTGAAGCAATTGTCCTTCATAAAAATGGAGGAGGAAAAGGAGGAGAAGAGGAGGAATCAGAGGAAGAGAGGAAGTGGAGGAAGAGGAGGAGGAGGAGAAAAAAAACAACACTGTGTTCCTGTAAATAGCAGGGATGGGGAACTTTCATCTATCCTTTTCCTCAACTGGGTCCCACTCAAATTTCTCCCTCCCTCCTCCCTCCCTTCCTTCCTTTCTACCTTCTTTCCTCCCTCCCTCCCTTTCTTTCTTTGTACTGGGGATGGAACCCAGGGGCACCATATCAGCCCTTTTTAATTTTTTTGAGACAGCATCTCCCTAAATTGTTGAAACTGGCTCTGAACTTGTGATCCTCTTGCCTCAGCCTCCCAAATCACTGGGATTACAGGTGTGCGCCACTGTGACCAGCCCATTCTAATATGGTCAGGTGAGCAAGTATCCAAAGGTGGTATCTCCTGATGTATTCCAGAAATGCATCAAAACTCTGTAAGGTCTTAGCACAGACTCCTTAACGTGGGATGAAAATAAGTACACCACTTCATTAATGCTTTCCTCTGTATACCACTGCTTTGTGCTATTTTTTTTCCCCTTAAATCTTTTTTTTCTAAAATGATTAGAGCACAGGCACAGTTTGTATGCCATGTTTGCATTTTTAAGTATCTGTGATCCTCCTCCTTAATTTAAAAATTGCATTAGCAAAGGATTTTGTATTTCTCTCTTCAAGAGCAACACCACATTATGTTTCTAACAAATGGCCAATCTTGCTTAAAAAAAACTAGTATCCAGTTTGGGTTTTATAGTCAACAGCAAAACAAAAAGATTAGTTTAGATGTTGCTATTATTATTCATGTCAAATTATTGAATTTCTTGCTGGAAGCAACAAACGCATGCTTATTTTCCTTATTCTGTACCCATTAGCTATTATGTGCATACTAGAGTTTATACATAAGACTCCCCCTGGAAAGAAAATTTTATTTAAGGTCACTAAGCTTCTACAGTCGTTAATTAACAGCTACTTTAAACCATAAACCAAAAAATGAACGATTTAACAACTTCCTTCCAAACCTAGCGACAATGATTTGTGACAGGCCAAAGTGAGCCAGTAGGGACTGTAAATTCCACCAGGGCAGAAACTGCCCAGTCCCAAAGAGCTAGGACCTCCTCAGGCTTCTTTGCACTTGCAAAGAGTATTCTTTTATTTTGAAATGGTATCCGGGAACGCGTGTATGGCAAAGTCAAGAGCGGGAAAGGGGCATCAGAGAAGAGGTTGCAAAATCGGACAGAGCATCAGAAGAGAGGTGTCGGGAAGGGAGAAAACGCTGGCAGGTGAACCCCAAGAGCTGGATGAAGCAGCGGTGAGCGCCCCGGACACCGGTGCAAAGGACGGGGGTGTAGGGCAGGAAGAAGCCAAGATTTGGGGAATCCTGTCCTCGGAGCCAATACGGAGAAAGCCACATCTGAGGAGCGAGCCCCGGCCACCTCCCCGGCACCGGAAAGCCCCGACCTTGGCAGCCCAGCGAACCTCGGCTCCCCGGGGCGCTGAGCCGCTGGTGAGGCAGGTGCGCGAGCATGCGCGCGGGCGGAGAGTGGGGGGCAGGGGCGGCTCCCCCTCCCCGGGCGCGCGCCCTCGAGCCCCTCCCGCCCGGCACCGCGGGGCCAGTGGCGCGGCAGTCTGGGCCGGCCCACCTCAGCGATCCGGCTCGCCCCCACCGGTGGCCGGCTCTGCGTTGCGGGCCGACGCTGCTCCGATCCGCTCGTAGTAAGGAGAACGCCCACCGCCCGTGCGGGCTGGTCGGGAGCCCGCGTGGGTGCCCTGGCCACCGCTGCCCGGAGTGGCCCGGGGCCCAGGAGGCCGAGGGGCGTGTGTGTCTCCCGCGGAGAGGGCCCGGCCGAGGGGGTGGTGGCGGTTGGGGCTCGCCTCCGCCCCGCCGGCTCTTTCTCTTTTGGCGCCCCACTTGTCGCCCACTTTGGACGGGTGCTGCCGCCGCAGAGGCCCTGCTCCTCTCTCCACTGAGGGCCAGGCCGAGTGTCAGGCGTGGCCACCGGGGTGGGCGTCTGGGGGGCCACTCCTGGGGTCACAGCTGTCCCCAGGCACCAAGCGCCAGGAGGTGGGCGTTTGGCTTTTGTTTCCTCTGGGGGGGGGGGCGAAGCCCTCTCTGACTGCTTGTCGTCCTTGGCAGACAAGTGCCATGTGCCCACTCTGGGGAACGCCTCTTCATCCCACTCCCCCTCCTTGCTTGCCCGGCCCGGGGTGCGGAGCGAGGGAGTGTGCTCTGGGCTGATGTCCCGCTGGTGTGGGATGGTTGCTAACTAGCCTGCGTCCCAGCCCCGGATCTGCGACACTGGCTTCCTGGCTGCTGTAGCCTTCGCCTGCTCCCTTGGCCTGGCCTTCTAGGGTCCCTATGTTACTGTTGGAGACACACCTGGGCCAGAGCCGCAGCGACTTGCCAGAGTGGTGTGAACGTTTTTTTGAGTCTGGATTCCCCGTATGTTTTGTCCCCAGTCTTTGGTTAAAGTCATTGGTTAAGGTCCTCAGAATATGCTTTATTTAATCTATGGCTCTGTCCATTTAGAGGAACATTTCTTAATGCACCAGTCCCCTTAGAGGCTGAAAGGAATAAAAGGAAGGCCTGACCACTGTTATTGAGAATACTGTGTGAGATAGCTGGATATAGTCAGTTTGGTCACCAGTGACCTGCCCATCCTGGCCAACACTGAAACTTCAGGTTTATTTGGTCTTCTGGATCCTGCAGTTGGAATTGTTCTAGAAGATGCATGTGGCAAGCTCCAGTTTCAGTCCTTGGCAAAAATAAGTGTAGTGAGATCTCGTGGTGTTTTCTAATCCTCTTAAAATTAAAAAAAAGAAAAAAGAAAAAAAAAGGTTATGGCAAACAGGTGGTGGTGAGATGGAGTTTTGTTCTTGGTGCTCGATAATGTAAAGGCTGAATGGATTTAGTTCTTCTCAAGCTGCTGAAACTTGAGAATAAACTTCATTTATTCATGTTATAGAACAGAAAGAAAGGGTAAAAAAAAAGGAGCAATTTCAGAGCATCCCGATAGGTTGGATTCTGCTACACTGACTTGGTGTGTAATCATTGAGTAGGAAGATGAACTTAAAACTGCTATTTTCAGATGTAAGGCAGCATTGGTTGTTTGTATGGCATGAAGTCCTTGACTGTGGAATCCTTGAGTCAGCACTTTGCTGGACAATTTTGAGGTGAAAAGAAGTATTATATTTGATCTACCTCTATGATAAGCTTTCACTGTGGTTCCTGATGGGAAAGTGATGTGATGAAGACAGGTAAGACAAGATAAGGAACTGACTTAACTTTAAGGAGAAGTAGGTGTAATTTCAAGTTCATGACAAGAATCTTAGGTAGTCTGTGTCTCTATACTTCAGGTGCAGTACCAAAGTGATTTGTATCTTAAATCATGCTTCTGATTGATCTTTAGTAGTAGTAAGACTCCATTGCCTGGGTGGCACTTGACACATTATTAAGTGTTTGTTCAGGTGACGTTCATAGGGCCAAATCTGTAAGTGAACAGACTCTAAGCAGAGGCACTGGGTGCTAAAAGCAGCAGTAAAGAAGGTCAGTGTGATTCTGAAGGAAGATTTGCAGATGGGAAGCCATGGAGTTCTTACTGGGAAGAGCAGGTGAATAGGAAAAGTCACATGAAGAAGGCTGTGTAGAAAGCACCAGCCCTTCAGTGGGGGCAGAAGGACCCCCAAGCCCTCTGCTCCCTGTCTTTCCCATGTGTCTGTGTTTGTTCCCCTTCTCTGGAGCCTAAGGAAGAACAGATTGAAAATCACTGAGATTAGTATTCATTCTTTTATTTAATTATTTTAATTAGGAAAGAAAGCTGCTGGTGGTAAACTGGGGGAGTTAGCACGCGACCCAGCTTTGGTAGACTGGGAGCAGGGTGGAGCAGATAAGTTCAGTTTATAAAGTAGAGAAGAGACACTGAAACACCTTCATACAGAGGAACTGATACCATTGGACCAGAAGGTGGCCAGCTAGGCAATATTCAGCAATTTTGTATGGGGGTGACAATAAAAAGCATGAAACTGTGTGAATAAATTAGCCTAGAGAGAAAAGAGTAGCTCTGTGACTGTAGGCCATATCCAGGGAAGGAGTAAGAGAAGCCAAAATGTGGTCAGCTGGGAGGAAAACCTGGTGTCACCATAACCCAAATCCTGTGGACAATAAGTGAAGGGAACACCAGGCCAAGTCTCAGTAGGTGATAAAAAGCCAGAACTGAGATGATGTGGTTGAACTTGGCTGTAAGAGTTGATCATGGCATTATGTAACATTTCAGTGTGAATGCTAGTAATGCTTTGCTTTCTGCTTTAGAAATATAGATGTCCCCATTCATTTGAACAGTGTCTTATAGTTTACAATGCATTTCAACCTTTATAGCATTGGTAAAATTATTTTGAGGATATGTTACTGTAAAAATATAGCTTCAAGTGAAAAGAACTATTTAGGTCCATTAGAAAATCAATGTACCATTTGCATACTCTAAAAGGGTGCTCACAGCAGCAGTGTGAGTGTCATGATTATCTTGAATTTCAGAAAAACAATGTATTAGAAGATATTTGCCAGAATTGAAACTATAGTTCATTCACCCACATAAAATCATCTTTTTAAAAACATTTTTATTGTTATTATTTTTTTAGAATAGTGCTGTAAGAGAATTTATCCTTGTTTTATTTTGCAAGTACATATGATTTTCCATGACAGCAATGGAAAAGTGAACCTTTACTCTGAGCCAGTCAGAGTTGTCACTGCTGTACTTTCTGACCTGCATGTACCTTTTTGGGGAGGATGCCATCACAGCAGAGGTCCCTGCTCAGTGTCACTTCCTGAACTTTTTCCCCCTTCATTGTGTGTTGATTTGAGCTCACTTGTGAAGCATGCTCTTAGTGAGAGCAGACATTTTGGAGAATACTCATGCTTTCCTCCTGAAGATAGCTGTTAGTATGTTGAGTGATAAAAGTGTGGTTGCTGCTGCAATTAAGAACTGATTAATGTTGTTTGGGAAGTGTCAGGTGAGGGCAGTGGGAGCTGGAGCATCACTTCTTGTTTCTGTGGTGCTGGGGAGAGAGCCTAGGGCCTTGCACATCCTAGGCAAGTGCTCTACCACTGAGCTGCATTCCTAGCTCTTATAAATTTTCTTTGTTACCATATCTAGTTTAAAGAGAGGGACAGCATAACACTTTACATTATTTTAAGAGATGGGGTCTCCCTATGCCAGGCTGACTCCAAACTCTGGGTTCAAGAGATTGTCCTGCCTGCCCTCTGGAAAAGCAGGGACTATAAGCACTTGCCACCATGCCCAACACATTTTTATATACAGTGTTTTGGTATGATGTTATCATGGTTTTTACATTTAAATAGCTTTTAGGATTTAAATCATCATTGACTTACTTCCTTTAGTTATGAGTGGGAGAATAAGTCAAAGAGAGGATGAGATATTTTTGTTGGGTGTGCTGTGTGTGGGGACAACTATATAGACATGAGCCAGGTCTCTGTGGAGGTCCCATAATCTGGTGAGGGCTAGGTGTTAATTGATCATCTGAATAAACTTACCTGCAGACTGGAAGTGCACTATGAGGAAGACCTCTAGGAGTGTCTACTTTGGGTATTCAGGTCAACAAAGGCCTCTGAGGATGAGCAGCCCCTAACTAGGAGGGATTAGGGCAATAAAGATCAGGCAGAGGGAAGCAAGGCAAAGCCCCTGAGGTAAGAAAGAGCTTGGTGCACTGGAGGAAGGGAACAGAAAGGGTTGGAAAGCCCTGCTGCAGGAGGGACTGGCCTGTGGGCACAGTGGCTGGGGCTAGACAGGGCCCAAGCATGAAGGCCATGCTGAGGACTGAATTTTATTTCTTTTGCCGTGGAAGGCTTCGAAAAATTGTGACATGATCTGCTTTATGTTGGTAAAGTCCCACTGTAGTGCCATTGCAGAATTTGGGCAGGTGGCAAGAGCAGTTATGATACCATGGCGGTTTTCCAGGTGTAAGTCAGTGTGCTTGGGAGAGGGGAAGGTGTCTGTGGAGCCAGGTGGAAGTAAAGAGACTCCAGGAATATTTTGGAGGTAGAATTTACAAAATTTCTGATGGATTAGAGGACAGAGGAAAGGAAAGAATCCAGTACTACTCTCCTGATCTCTAACCTAAGAAGCTAGGTGGATTTTGGAGACAGGAAAGACTGGGGAGAAACAGACCAGGTAACTTGCAAGCTGTAGGGGATTATAGGGTATTTTTACGGAGACAACTTGGTGTGTTTGTGAGATATGTCAAGCACTCAGCATTGCACTAGGCATGTGGTTTTGGACTTTGGCAGATATGAGCTCTCTTCCCTTTTCTATAGCTGTATGGTTTTGTATTCTACTTAGCACACACCACTCCTAATGGATCTCCTAAATATGAACACCCAGCTTGCCTGTAATGGGTACAATGCACCTATTGCAGGTGGTCTCTGAGCCTGCCATCAAGCAGTCTTTTTGGTAACATTTTCAGTCCTGACAGGAAAGTCTAAACTTGCCAGGTATGGTGTCCCAACAATGATCCTGATTCTTCATGGTTGCTTCTTTTGTGTCTGCATCAGACTTTAAAAAGGAACCAGGTATGGTGTTGTGCCCCTATAATTCCAATTGCTTCAGAGGTTGAGGCAGAATGATTACAAATCCAAAACTAGCTGGGCAATTTATTGAGACCCTGTCTGAAAAGAAAAAGAAAAAGAAAAAGGACTAGGACTAGGTTTATAGCTCATGCATTGGTAAAGCTCTTATAGGCTATGCCTGAGGCCCTGGGTTTGGTCCAAGCACTGCAGGGAGAGAGGGAGAGAGAGAGAGAGAGAGAGAGAGAGAGAGAGAGAGAGAGAGAGAGAGAGAGAGAGAAAGATTTCTTTAATGACAGCATTTCTGCATTTTAAGAATGGTCATCAGTGTTTTGGGGATTTCTTTCTAAATAAAAACCAAGGAGCAAATTTTAGCCATGATTCTGGGCCTGTTTAAATGGATCTAGGTTAGCTGCTGATGCCAGTCCAAACCCCAATTCATCTGTGAGCAGATGGTTTGCCGTTGGATTTGGTTTTCTGATCTAGCTTGGGAGGTACACTAGTCTGGTACTTTTTAGCAGATGGGTTAAGACATAAATCTGGGGTCTAAATTTGAATGTCTAAAGGAAGGTAACTGAGTGAAGCAGGCAGATGAAAGCTCAGAGTCATCTTGGGTTTGCTTTCAATTTTTTCACGTTTAAAAACTGAACATCAGTATTTTTCTACTACAAAAATTCTTTAAGTATAAGAAAAGTAAGAGAAAAATCCTCAAAGTGCTATGGAGACACTAGGAAGTGGTAGAGAATATGGCAAACCAGGGATTTTACATGTTCTAAAGGAAGTAGCTATTTATTAAAACACAACACACATATTTAAAAACAATTTGGAAGTCAGTATTTAAAAAATATAAACTCTTTCTACTTAAAATATTGGCTCAAATTTTAAAGGACACCACTAAGATAAACAGGATCTGTCTACTGACCAGATGCAGTTTGTGTTTTTTTTTTTTTTTTCAGTTGTAGGGTCTACTGCCATTTACAGTTGTAGGGTCAGTTGCATATTTTGCTGAATGGACTTCATTTTTGATCAGGTTTTTTTTTTTTTATTTGCCATACATGAATGCCTTTCTTACTTTTATATTGTAGAGTATAAGGACACTTGCTGACTTCTTATGCCACTGATTCTTGCCCTTTCAAGTGGCTTTATTAAATTTGTGAGTGGTGAATGGGAAGCTGGGCTGAGCCCTGCCACTCTGCTGGTGTGGGGAGGTAGTTAAGGGTTACACACAGCCTGGACTTGTAGAACTTTCCTTCATGTTTCTAAGGACCCCCACATATTCCCACTGTAAAGTGTTTTCACCAGTTGTCTGATGGTTTTGCAGTATATGGACACTATTTTTGTGTGAATAGATGGGCACCATGTCCTCTCTCCCTGTGGCTTTTTTTTCACATTTTTACCTGCCTTCCTTGTGAATTTTTCTTCTCCTGGATGCTTCATGTGCCTCCCTAAAAGTGGATCATACCCTTTAAAAGTGTGCTTTCTTACTGTTAGGTCTGTTGCTCACTAACTCCCAGTTATGGGACTTTAGTTTTTTGTATTCTCCATAAAACTTTTTGGGTTAAGCTAGGGCTTGTCACCACATATTTTCAAAGCTTAGCAGTTGCCTGACACATGTGAGACACTCAGTAAGTGAAGCTTGAATGATTTTGAGTCAGTTTGTGACCACCCCTACAAAAAAGAAATTTTTCAAAGTTCTTAATATTTTGGAATTCTGTGAGTAACCAGCTAAGATTTTGAGTTTAATTAAAAATGTAAGCAGTGACCTTCATTTTATTATTATTATAGTCACACATCAAAGAAAAATAAAAGGTTCTACTGTTTTTACTTTGTGGCAAAGAATATCCTTCAATTCCCTGTCATTGTACCCTTTAGTGCAAGCAGAGCGCCTCCAAGTCTATATTTTATGCACACTTTTTCTGAGAATGGTTAGAACAATTATTTTTTTCAAAAAAATTCCCTTTCTCTTCCCAAACTGAGTTTGCTGGGAGTTTATTCCTAGAAGACTTGTGAAAGTTTGGAGGCAACTTTTCATATCACAGGTGTAGGGAAGGGACTGTGAAGGTACAGGGGCTAGTCCACTTTCAGGTGCTGTGGAGTCTTTGTTTTTGTGTGAATGGAGGCCCACCCTGGAGGCCCACCCACTTTATTACATTAGATCACTAATAATTTTAGGGCCACTTTCTTCTACTATGAGGATAAAGAAAGTATCATTCTCTGTCTTTTTCAGAGCTGGCTTGCATCTGCGTCCAGAACAAACAATGCCAGTTGCTATGGACTGACTGAATGGTGAGAGGACAAAGAGGGAACAGTGAAGGGTACAGTTATGTATTGATCACAAACATGATGCACAAAGTGCAAGGTTAATAGGTTTGTTTTTAAACTGCATCCCCATGTCCAAGTTTGTTTTCTTTAATATTTCAAAAACTTTCAGCTGGGATAGCCAACGATAGCCAGTCAAGAAGCTGCTGCCATGTTTAGCAATTTTATAGTTTTTTGTTGTTGTTGTTGTTATACATTTAGACCTAGTATTTTGAATTTTAGATAGTTTGTAAATGATCTAATTCAGGGTTTCTCAATATTGGTACTAATTTTTTGTTCTTGAAGAATCTTTCTGTGCATTCTAGGATCTCTGGATTCTACACACTAGCTGTCTGGGTTCCTCTTCCTTAGTTGTGATGACCCTAAATGTCTCCATACATTTCCTTATGTCACTTGGGGAGAGAACAGAGGAGCAAAATTACTCAAACCACTGATTTAACTCAGTTATTGAAAACCACTGATTTAACTCAGTTTATTTGCAGATGATAAAACAGAGGTCTAGTATATTAATCAAGGTTTCCAAAGACAGAAGTCATTATGTCAGAATACAAATAAAAAAAAAACAATTATCATAGCTAGGTGTGGTGGCATTGTGCACAGTGACTGTGGAGTGTGATGTACGAGGATGACAAGTTTGAGGCCAGCCTCAGCAACTTACCAAGGCTCTCAGCAACTCAATGAGACCCTGTTGCAAAATAAAAAAGGACTGGGGATATAGCTTAGTGGGAAAGTGGCCCTGTATTTAATCCCCCTTCCCCTAGCATAAGTTAATTACCTAACTTGAGGGAATTTCTTATCAATTCAAAATTTACTTTCTCTTGTAAAATAAAAGTTTTTATGCCAATAGAGGCCCCTGCTGATGACTAGGAAACAGCAAGTGCCATTATTGCTAATCAAGTTATGGCAAAGATATAATAATTTGTGCTGTTTACAAATAGTAGTTTGAAGAACTGAATTGCCTACCTTTGTGCATCTGAGTAATGGCTGAGTTGGAACTGACTGGACCTTTCAGAGTCCTCAGTCCATGAGGTTTTCTGACATCATGCTAACCTGTGTTTTTATATCAAGTTGTGCAGTACTGCTGTATTCAATAGCTTGACAGATTTTACTCTAAAGTATTAATTAATTCTTTATGTGCTTCCATAATTGGGAATTATGAAGTCAATAATATTAATATCTGCTAGATGTGAGGGCATTCATTTATTCCATAAACGTTTATTTAGTGTCTGCTTTTGCCAAGGCTGTGCTAGGCCTGAGGGTATAAGGGATATGAGAACTAGTCAGCATCTGGGACTCTGGTCTTTCCCAGGAAATTCACAACCAGGGATGTAGATTCAAGTTTGAGATGTCTCTTGTTGTGTTATGGGATGCTCCCCAGGTTATTTGTGTGGTTATTCCTTCAGCAGCATTATTGAATATCTAAGATGCACTCTGTCCCTTCTGCCTAGGAAGTGCCTATGCTGCTGGCAGTGGAGCGGGAGGGTGGGGCTGCTGTAGGATGTAATGGGCCCTCAGATTCTAGGAGGGAGGCAGTCCTGTGAAGTGTCAGGGCCTGTGCTAGGAAAGAGCAGGGAGTGAGTGTGCTCTTTGAAAGAAAGCTAGGACCTCCTTGTCAGGTCCCTGATTGACAAGCTCCATTGTCCTGCCCCACCCATGGTGCCCCTCAGTAGCTACCTGTGAAAAGGGACACAGCAGCAAGGCCTCTACCTTCATGGCAGCTCCTAGGCTTTGTCACCTGGATCATGTAGTGCTCCCTCTGGAGACTATGTGTTACAGATGTAAGAAAAGGTGCAAGTTTTATTCAACTCCCTTTAGAAACAAGCATACCTTTCCCGCTTGTGTTATTTCAGTATTGTTTACAAAGTCCCTGTTGGCATATGGCACAAAAGAAGGAAGATTTGTTTCACTTTTTGGAAATTGACAAAACTCTGTGCTAGCCTTTGAATTTTCTCACTAAGCGTTCTTTTCAAGTGAAGAGAATAAATTCAGCATTGTTCCTGTGCCTTTATGTATGAGTGTTAAAAAGTCCTCCAAGATTTCCCCAGCCTTAAGTATCTAAAAATGACAGTAAAAACTGGAATTAAAAAGAAAGTGCTTGTAGGGCTGGGGTTCTGGCTCAGTGGTAGAGTGCTTGCCTAATACATGTGAGACACTGGGTTTTATCTTCAGCACCACATAAAAACAAATAAAAACAAAAATACAAAAAGGTATTGTGTCCATCTACAATTAAAAAATATTTAAAAAATAGCTTGTAATTATTTTGAGAGATGATTTAATTTGCCCACCTTATTTAAATTATTCTCAATTTTATCAATTCCACTTCAATGTTTCTGTCATGAGCATCCCTTTTATATTTTTCCTAACCATCCCACTTGCCTGTAGGTCATGAGGATCTTTTTCATGGGACTAAAAATTAAACATTCTTTTAAAAGAGGGTACAGGAAATTAAGCTTTTTATTTTTGTTTTGTTCTAGGAGCTTAAACTACCCCCACCCCTTCCAGGCATACAAATAGAAGCTTAAAAGAACTAAGGGGTGTCTGTCACCTGTATTCCTTTTTCATGTGGAATATTGAATCTAAGGTAAAAAGAAGCAAGGTAGAAGAATGTTTCTGAATGTTTATGCATCGGGGCTTCCAGCATCACCAGATTTTGATAAATATTTTTGTGTATCATCTCCCACAGATCCTGAAATGAAATTAATAGATAAATAGCTTACTTTGAATAGGTAAACTTAAATCAATATAATGGCATATATAATAAAATGGAGAAATTACTGGATTGTGATTGGGAAAATGCTGACTCAGTGAACTGGGTCAGGAAGGAGAGTCTTCAAGCAGCATCATGTTCAATGGCATGATTTTCTGAAGGAGTGAACAATCCTGATAAGTTCTGAACAAAACAAAAGTTTTCCTCAGTTTACTGAGTTGTATTCCTGAGAGAGACAAGAAATACTAGAACCATGCAAATAGGCACTTTGTTTTTTTAAGTTCTGTGAATGTCAAATGGAATGCTCTAGTCATGTAAAAGGCAGGATGAGATTTTCCTGTGAAGAGCTGTTGCATATATTGTAGACCCTGTTCATTAAATGCCCACTCAAGAAGCCCATACAAAATTTAAAAATTCTCCTAAGGGTGATATACTTCTCCCTCATTTCCTGTTCTTTCCCCTGTTGAGAACCACTGGTTTGGATAAATAAATTAATTCTACTGATTACATGCAATGATGCAGATGAAAGATGGTTTGCTGAAGGGAAAATTAATTTTTAATCATTTATAATAATCAATTATTCTTTTAGGACTATTATACTATTTCATAAGAATTTTGTTATTCCCAAAGTTATCTTAATTCTTCCAGAACTTAAACCTTACAATGAAAATATTATGAATGGATGTTGGTTTTCTCAATTACGAGGCATTAGTTTACCAAGCTTTTTTTTTGCATTTTGTAAAATTTATATATGTATGGTTAACTTTGTATATGTTATGGTTAAACCTTGGTCATCCATGTGGCACTAGAGGTAACTAGGACACAGGTTTTGTTTTAGTTTAACATGACCATATTGTCTGAGGTTGGAATGGGTTATAGGTATATTTCTATAAAATAAGAGGTATTCAAGTATTCAAATTCAGTATAGATACTGTATTTGGGTGTGTGTACGTGTAAGGAGTTGAAATTGTCATTTAAGCCTGAGTTATATGATTTTATTATATCACAGAGGCTCATGATATTCCTAGCAGGCTAGAATAATTATTAGAATTGGAAGAGCTCTTAGAAGTGTCCTATCCTATTTTTTTAGCCAATATAGGAGTCATTTCTGCAGTATCCCTGACTGATGGCAATAGAGATTGTGCTTGGAATTAAAAAATTATTTTGAATAATAGAACATCATTAAAACAAATATGTAGCTCCCCAAAGTAATTATTTGAAAAGATGAATATAATCTGAATATGTAAATCCTGCTTTAAAGGTAATTCTTTTTATGCATTTTATGCTTCTAGGCTGATGCAAGTATGTACCATTATGAGAGAAATAGATAACAGGAATGTATGTCTTACCACCTATAATCCCAGCGACTTGGGAGGCTGAGACAGGAAGATTGCATTTTGAGACTAGTGTCAGCAACTTAGCTATCTCAAAATAAAAATTAAGGGCCAGGGATGTGGCTCAGTGGCTAAGCACCCCTGTGTTCAATCCCTAGTACCAAAAAAAAAAAAAAAAAAAAAAAGGAATTCACAGGTCTACGCTTACTGCTGTGTGAAGCCATCATTTAGAGAAATATAACCTTTTTGGAAAGTTTGTCTTAGCTTTTAGTTTTACTGATTCCAGAGCAGCTTCTTCTTCCTGAGCTTGAATTCGGGGTGTGTCCATTTTGACTTTGGTTCTAGTTACAGAGCTCCTTCATTCGGAATTTCACTGAACCTTTGGGCACACTTTGTTTCCTGTGCCTTTGTCCTTGTCTTTGTACCCAGCCCACCCCAATCTTGGTAGTGATGGAAGTGTAATTGTACAGTGTGTGGAAATACTTTCCAAAAATTAGATCTGCCATGTGGATGCTAAGGATATGCCTCCTTATCAGATGTCACCTTTTAAAAATCGAGTCTGCATTGTTCTGTCCCCCCCCCTTTTTTTAAATAGGAATTGAGAGAGAGACTTAGTTTCAGTCTTCAGGGCTTACCCATCTATCATTTGGCTGTAATGCACTAGTCCTTGCATGCTATCTCCCTGCTATTTGTAAATCACATCTGAAAAGTTGTACTTCTCAATTTCTAAGCAGCAAGCAGTGTGCTGATTTTGTTGTGGGTGGGTCTAGAGTGAGGATGGGGTTGGATTAGATTCCAGTGCATTCTTATAGCTTGAATATGCTCTAAGAAGCAACAGGGTCTCAGATTTCTATAAAACATATTAATGGTGTTTGAAAATTAGTCAAAATTCAGGACCTTTCATGTAACATATAAAATGAATATGTAGTGATGTCTATAACTGGTACTTATAGGACTAAAAGTTGATGTGTCCTGTACTGACACCATATACCCATACACCCCCCCAACACAAATGTAATAGTTTCATTGTTAATGTGGTAACCATTAATGCCTATGAGATATATAAAGGCATGTTTCTCCTAAGTTCAGTTAACATGTTGCTATGTAATTAGAATCAGATACACTTAAGATTGTGTTTGAAGGGTAGAATGTGTGGTTTTAGAAAGTCTTTTTCTAATGATGAAAACTAGAGAGTAAGCTAATGACATCAGATAACTAAAAATTCTGTCCTAATCCACGAATGCAAATAGAGGGCAAGTGATAAATCTTAGCTTTTGAACATAGGGGTCCTTAACTACTAAGGAACATCCCTAGACCTTTTAAAAATATCTTATTTAAAGACATGGTCTTGCTGAATTGCTTAGGGCCTTGCTGAATTGCTGAGGCTGGCTTTAAACTTGTGATCATCCTGCCTCAGACTTCTGAGCAGGCCTCCACTACTATGCTGGGCCAGCCTTAGTTTTTGACACACAACAGTGATGATGTAAGGAGTACAGGAGTTGGGTTTTGCCTCTGTCAGTGTGTGGAGTTCAACACCTGGCACCCATACAGGTAGCCTGTCTCTTTCTCATCCTATCTGTAGATTTTAGTTCTTGGGAGTTGTGCATTGGTATTGGGTTGATCTGGGTGTGCACTTTTGGGGATAATTCCTAAATAATATTCAAAAGTTATACACACAGTTATGATGTATTTTTAGTGAGCAGCTTATTTTCTGTTCCTTTATTATAAACTAAGTTAAAATAAAATGTTAATAAGAAAAAAATTGGACACAGGTTTTACAGGTATTCTGTTTAACCTTTCTCATTTTCGTCTCTTACCTTCTTCAGCTCTATGGATACAGGCTGGGTACAGAGCCATGAGGGCAGGTATAGGTGATGGTTTAACACTAGGATGGATTTACACTCAAACCAATGACAAGGAGGCAGAGACAATTGGCATATGAAATTGCTTATGGCTCACTCTGAGTTTTTGAAGTTTTTTCAGTAGTCCACATCTACTGATGTGGCATGAAAGAACTTTTCAAATGTCATGATTTTGAACATCCTAATTGGGGGTAATTTGCTTCACATATCTTTATAGCATTGTAGTAGGTACGTTTTTAAAGTTTGGCATTTTTGATTAATTTAACTTTAAAATACATCCATGTGAAATTCAGTTATTCCTTTTTAAATGTTTAATTAAATGAAAATATTGTATTTTGCTAGTGATCCACTACTTAAGAGTTCTATAATAGAAGAAATGGTTGGGAATTGAACCAAAATTACTGTTATTCTGAATACTTCAGTGTACCATATAAAGGAAATTCTTCTGAAAGATCTTCTTAAGGTTAACTGAATAGAATTCACTCTGTTAATTCACCATTAGCTGCATTACCTAAACGATCCAGAGTTTGCTATTTTTAAAGATGTGAGTATAGAGAAACTTGAAATTTTGCTCACTTTTGAGAATTTGGCAACTGCTGAGCTTTTTTTGTTTAATTATATCCAGACAGTTGAGATATAAATGAATTGGAATAAATGCTTATGGCTGATAATTAATATGTAGTTAAAAAAACTCCTTAAGAACAAAAGCCTCTTACACAGTTAGGTGGCACTATTTCCTTTTTCTTTTCAAATGTTTGACTAAGTATAATTAAAATATCAAGATTCTTCACATGGTCTTATTTAGTTCTAGCTAGCTGAAAAACAAATAGGAAAAGTACATTAGAACAAGTTCAAAGTGAGGATCCAGCCCTTATGTGTCATTTTTTTTTTCTTTTTTTATTGGTTTATCAAAACATTACAAAGCTCATGACATATCATCTTTCATACATTTGATTCAAGTGGGTTATGAACTCCCATTTTTATCCCAAATACAAATTGCAGAATCACATCGATTACACATTCACATTTTTACATAATGCCATATTAGTGACTGTTGTATTCTGCTACCTTTCCTATCCCCTACTATCCACCCTCCCCTCCCCTCCAATCTTCCCTCTCTACCTCATCTGCTTTTGTTCAGTTCTCTCCCTTGTTCCCCCCCTTTCCCCTCACAACCTCTTATATGTAATTTTGTGTAACATTGAGGGTCTCCTTCCATTTCCATACAATTTCCCTTCTCTCTCCCTTTCCCTCCCACCACTCATCTCTGTTTAATGTTAATCTTTTGCTCCTGCTCTTCCTCCCTGCTCTGTTCTTAGTTGCTCTCCTTATATCAAAGAAGACATTTGGCATTTGTTTTTAAGGATTGGCTAGCATCGCTTTAGCATAATCTGCTCTAATGCCATCCATTTCCCTGCAAATTCCATGATTTTGTCAGTTTTAGTGCTTTGTAATACTGCATTGTGTATAAATGCCACATTTTTTTTATCCATTCATCTATTGAAGGGCATCTAGGTTGGTTCCACAGTCTAGCTATTGTGAATTGTGCTGCTATGATCATTGATGTGGCAGTAACCCTATAATACGCTCTTTTAAGGTACTCAGGGAATAGTCTGAGAAGGGTGATAGCTGGGTCAAATGGTAGTTCCATTCCCAGCTTTCCCAGGAATCTCCATACTGCTTTCCAAATTTCCTGCACCAATTTGCAGTCCCACCAGCAATGTACAAGTGTACCCTTTTCCCCACATCCTCGCCAGCACTTATTGCTGTTTGACTTCATAATGGCTGCCAATCTTACTGGAGTGAGATGGTATCTTAGGGTGGTTTTGATTTGCATTTCTCTGACTGCTAGAGATGGTGAGTATTTTTTTCATGTACTTGTTGATTGATTGTATGTCCTCCTCTGAGAAGTGTCTATTCAGGTCCTTGGCCCATTTGTTGATTGGGTTATTTGTTATCTTATTGTTTAATTTTTTGTGTTCTTTGTATATTCTGGAAATTAGGGCTCTATCTGAAGTGTGAGGAGTAAAGATTTGTTCCCAGGATGTAGGGTCCCTATTTACTTCTCTTATTGTTTCTCTTGCTGAGAAAAAAACTTTTTAGTTTAAGTAAGTCCCATTTGTTTATTCTTGTTATTAATTCTTGGGCTATGGTGTCCTATTAAGGAATTTGGAGCCCAATCCCACAATATGTAGATTGGAGCCAACTTTTTCTGCTATCAGGCACAGAGTCTCTGATTTGATATCAAGCTCTTTGATCCATTTTGAGTTAACTTTTGTGCATGGCGAGAGAAAGGGGTTCAGCTTCATTTTGTTGCATATGGATTTCCAGTATTCCCAGCACCATTTGTTGAAGATGCTATCCTTCCTCCATTGCATGCTTTTAGCCCCTTTATCAAATATAAGATAGTTGTAATTTTGTGGATTGGTCTCTGTGTCCTCTATTCTGTACCATTGGTCCACCTGCCTGTTTTGGTACCAGTACCATGCTGTTTTTGTTACTATTGCTCTGTAGTACAGTTTGAAATCTGGTATCCATATACCTCCAGATTCATACTTCCTGCTTAGAATTGCTTTTGCTATTCTGGGTCTTTTGTTTTTCCATACAAATTTCATGATTGCTTTATCTGTTTCTACAAGAAATGCCATTGGGATTTTGATTGCCATCACATTAAACCTGTAGAGAACTTTGGGTAATATCGCCATTTTGATGATGTTAGTTCTGCCTATCCATGAACAGGGTATATTTTTCCATTTTCTAAGATCTTCTTCTATCTCTCTCTTTAGGGTTCTGTAGTTTTCATTGTATAAATCTTTTACCTCTTTTGTTAGGTTGATTCCCAAGTATTTTATTTTATTTTTTTTGAAGATATTGTGAATGGAGTGGTTTTCCTCATTTCCATTTCAGAAGTTTTGTTGCTGATATACAGGAATGCCTTTGATTTATGCGTGTTGATTTTATATCCTGCCAGTTTGCTGAATTCATTTATTAACTCTAGCAGTTTCTTTGTAGACCCTTTTGGGTCTGTTAGATGTATTATCATATCATCCACAGATAGTGATAATTTAAGTTCTTCTTTTCCTATTTTTATGCCTTTAATTTCTTTTTTCTGTCTAATTGCTCTGGCTAGTATTTCAAGAGCTAAATTGAATAGAAGTGGTGAGAGAGGGCATCCCTGTCTTGTTCCAGATTTTAGAGGGAATGCCTTCAGTTTTTCTCCATTTAGAATGATGCTAGCCTGAGGCTTAGCATAGATAGCTTTTACAATGTTGAGGTAAGTTCCTGTAATCCCTAGTTTTTCTAGTGTTTTGAACATAAAGGGATGCTGAACTTTGTTGAGTGCTTTTTCTGCATCTATCGAGATGATCATATGGTTCTTATCTTTAAGTCTATTGATGTGGTGAATAACATTTATTGATTTCCATATATTGAACCAGCCTTGCATCCCAGGGATGAATCCTACTTGATCATGGTGCACAATTTTTTTTGATATGCTTCTGTATTTGATTCGCCAGGATTTTATTGAGAATTTTTGCATCTATGGTCATTAGAGATATTGGTCTGTAGTTTTCTTTCTTTGAAGTGTCTTTGATGATTTCTTGATCAGGGTGATGTTGGCCTCATAGATTGAATTTGGAAGAGCTCCTTCTTTTTCTATTTCTTGAAATAGCTTGAAAAGTATTGGTATTAATTCTTCTTTGAAGGTTTTGTAAAACTCTGCTGTATACCCATCTGGTCCAGGGCTTTTCTTGGTTGGTAGTCTTTTGATGGCTTCTTTTATTTCTTCCTTTGTTATTGGTCTGCTTAAATTGTGTGTGTCTTCCTGACTCAATCTGGGCAGATCATATAATTTAAGAAATTTATTGATATCTTCACTATCTTCTATTTTATTGGAATATAGGGTTTCAAAATACTTTCTAATTATCTTCTGTATTCCTGTAGTGTCTGTTGTGATATTGCCTTTTTCATCCAGTATGTTAGTAATTTGAATTCTCTCTCTTCTTCTCTTCATTAGCGTGGCTAAGGTTCTGTCAATCTTGTTTATTTTTTTCACAGAACCAACTTTTAGTTTTATCAATTTTTTCAATGTTTTTTTTTTGTTTGTTTCAATTTCATTGATTTCCGCTCTGATTTTAATTATTTCATGTCTTCTACTACATTTGCTGTTGTTTTGCTCTTCCTTTTCTAGGGTTTTGAGATGAAGTGTGAGTTCATTTATTTGTTGGTTTTTTTCTTTTTTGGAGGAATGAACTCCAGGAAATGAATTTCTGTCTTAAAACTGCTTTCATTGTGTCCCATAGATTCCAGTATGTTGTGTCTGTATTGTCGTTTATCTCTTAAGAATTTTTTGATTGCCTCCTTCATGTCCTCTGTAATCCATTGATCATTCAGTAACATATTGTTCATTTTCCAGGTGATGTAGGGTTTTTCCTTCTTTTTTTATCATTGATTTTCAGTTTCATTCCATTATGATCAGATAAGGTGCATGGTATTATCTCCACACCTTTATATTTACTAAGAGTTGCCCTATGGCATAGTATATGGTCTATCTTTGAGTAAGATCCATGTGCTGCTGAGAAAAACGTGTATCCACTTGATGATGGTTGATACATTCTTTATATATCGGTTAAGTCTAGGTTATTGATTGTGTTATTGGGTTCTATAGTTTCTTTATTCAGCTTTTGTCTGAAGGATCTCTCTAATAGAGAGAGCGGTGTGTTGAAGTCACCCATAATTATTGTGTTGTGGTCTATTTGACTCTTGAACTAGAGGAGAGTTTGTTTTATGTACCTTGCAGCACCATTATTTGGTGCATACATATTGATAATTGTTATGTCTTGTTGGTTTTTGGTTCCTTTTAACAGTATATAGTGTCCTTCTTTATCCCTTTTGATTAACTTAGGTTTGAAGTTGATTTTATTCTATATGAGTATGTCCATTCCTGCTTGCTTCCGAGGGCCATGTGAGTGGTATGATTTTTCCCAACCTTTCACCTTCAGCCTGTGCATGTCTTTTCCTATCATATGAGTCTCCTGAAGGCAGCATATTGTTGGATCTGTTTTTTTAATCCAGGTTACTAGCCTATGTCTCTTGATTGGTGAATTTAAGCCCTTAACATTTAAGGTTACTATTGAAATATGCTTTGTACTTCCAGTCATGTTTATTTATTTATTTATTTTAGTTTGGCTAGTTTTTCCTCTTTGGTTATTTTTCTCCCCCTTTACTGAGATACCTCCCACTGTTAGTTTTGGGTGCGATTTTTCAATTCCTCTTCTTGTATTATTTTGCTCAAAATGCCTTGCAGTGCTGGTTTTCTGGCTGCAAATTCTTTTAACTTTTGTTTATCCTCAAATATTTTAATTTCATTGTCAAATCTGAAGTTTAATTTTGCTGGATACGGTATTCTTGGTTGGAATCCATTATTTTTCAGCGTTTGAAATATGTTGTTCCAAGATCTTCTCACTTTCAATGTCGGTGATGAAAAATCAGCCATTAACCTAATTGTTTTACCCCTGAATGCAATCTGCCTCCTTTCTCTCATAGCTTTTAATATTCTCTCCTTGTTCTGTATGTTGGATATCTTCATAATTATGTGTCTTGGAGTTGGTCTATTACGTTTTTGAATGTTTGGGGTCCTGTAGGCTTCGAGGATTTGGCAATCCATTCCATCTTTCATATCTGGGAAGTTTTCTAGGATTATTTCATTTAATAGGTTGTCCATTCCTTTGGTTTGAACCTCCATACCTTCTTCTATCCCAATGACTCTCAAGTTTGGTTTTTTATGACATCCCATATCTCTTGGATAGATTGCTAGTGAGTTTTAAGCATCCTTTCTGTGTTGACTATATTCTTTTCAAGTTGATAAACTTTGTCTTCATTATCTGATGTTCTGACTTCTACTTGATCTAGTCTATTTGTAATATTCTCATTTGAGTTTTTAATTTGGTTTATGGTTTTCTGCATTTATAGGATTACTGCTTGATTTTTTTAAAATCTCTATCTGCTGGTAGAGCTCATTCTTTACCATTTGAATTTGTTTGTTTAATTCGTTTTCCAAATATACTTTCATTGCTTGGACTTGCTGTCTCATGTCTTCTCTGATATTCCATTCCATCTGAGTTAGGTATGCCTTGAGTTTTTTCTCTGTCCATTTTTCTGATGCCTCTAGGTCCTCCTGTAGATTTAAGTTGTCCTGCATTGTTTGTAATACTTCTTTCCCTTGTTTTTTCATGTTGTTCACATTACTTTCCAGCTCTGTTTGACTGCTGTGTTTCTGCTTTCTCCTATAAATTTGTTTTGGTTTTGTATATCTCTGTTGTTTCTCCTTTGTGATGGGAGACTATGCCTAGAAATGTTGGGTTTTATTGTACTTTAAAGCTGATTCATTCAATTCATAAAAGGCTTCCGGATTCTGTATGCATATAGTGATTTGTTGTTTGTTCTTAGGACTTTATGTTTAGGTTAGGTGCTCTGATGGTATGAGGGTTAGTATGTCTTGGCTACTTTAGAAGATTGCTCTACTGAAGGGGGATACTAACAGGTTATTGGATCAGAGTGTTGGTAGTAGCTAGGTTTTTAGGAGCCCTATAGACAGCCTTGAAACATTCACCTATTTGCATTTAGACAATTACACGTCATGGAAGACATAATGCTTGGGATGAAAATTGGGGGGTAGGGGAAGGAAGGTACTCTTAAAAAGAACGAAGGAGAGAGAGATAGATTAGAGGAGAATGGAAAGAACAATAAAACTTGAAACAGGAAAGAAACAAAGAAGGAAAAGGGGAGAAAAGAACAAAGAGAGAAAAAAAAATTGAAGTCTTAGAGATCCATTTTCTTCTCTTCCAGTAGGCGGAGCTGTGCCCTCTGTGCTGAGCTTCTGCTCTCTATATGCTGACAGCAATCCCTGTAAGGCGGCTCCTGGGAGTCTCTCAGTCTTGTTAGTCCAGAGCCGTTTCACTTCTCCAGCCCCTCTCTCCCTTCCTCCTGCCAGCCAGCCAGCCAGGTCCTGTTCACCAGAGGCGGTTCCCCAAAGATCTGGTTACACTTGCAGCCGTGTCCTGTTTCCCGAAAGACTGAGCACTCCCTCCGTCATTCATCTAACCCCAAGTGTTGTGGTGCGGTGATCTGGGGACCAACAGTTTTAATTTTTCTGGACCCCTTTGTAGGGCATGCCTCTGGAAACTGGAGGCTAAGACCTTGGGTGTCGCCGCTGGTGGTAAGGGGAGTTGGGGATCGGGAATCCCCTCTGTTTCCCTACAGACACGCCCCCAGGGAGATTCCTGAGGTTTCTTGGCTGCTTGTATCTGGAAGGGGTGGGAGTCACACACCTGCTAAAGTGGATTCCGCTGGGAAGGAATTCCGTTGGCCGAACTCCGGTGACCTCACCTATCTGCTATGGCGGGCCCCAGGCTCCTTGCCGTAATGTCCGAAGGGAGGGGTGGGACTGGTCTGTCTCTGGCTGGTTTCAGCTCCTGGTTCGCTACTTCATGAAGGCCTAGCTAGAGACCTCTTCCTAGAGTCCCTGCGCCGCACCTGCTGGGCCTCACCTCTGGGCCTAGCTGCCCAGTCATGTTGGTCACAGGCAGGTGGTCGCTGAGTAGAGTCGCGCAGGCAGCGGCTGGCGGGTCCGGACCTCTGCACTGTGCTGTGTGGCGGAGATTCACTTGTCTGGGGCAAATTGCCGCCTCCAAAAATCCTACCAATTGCCGGCTGGTCTCTCTTCAATGGAATTTCATCAGGAGCCTCTCAGCAGGTAGAATCCAAGCATATCCATGCGTCTCTCTGACCCCGTTACTGAGGAGGTACTGAAAGTGCTGCCTCCCTGCCTGCCACCATGTTGGAAGGGCCCTTATATGTCATTGAAGTATATTTTTAATTAATTGACAGAAACCAGTTGGTCGTTTTAGGGGTGCTCTCTAGGGGTGCTCAGAATCAGACTTCAAGGGTCACAGCTCTGGTATATTCTGGGTCCAGTGGATACCCTGAGCAGGCACAGTGGCCTGGGTTTAAAGATGGAAGGGAGGAGTGGGCTTGGGATACTGGGGCCACACATCTGCAGGGCCTCTGCAATGGGCTAAGATGTTTGGGAACTTGAGTCCTCTTTTTTTGCTAGAAGTCTGAAATCCAATTACAAAGTGTGTGTATAATTTCCTGAATTAAAAAAGTGTTAGGCATAAACATCTGTGGTTGAATCATCTCCTGAGCCAAGAGCACAGAGGTGAGGAAGTCGGGCAGAGCAAAGGGCTATTTCAGGAAGTTCAGTGTACCTTGTTTTTGCTTTTGTGACTCAAGCCTAACATGACACCAGGCAGTGTTAGGTCTTGCAGTTGGCATTCTGAACCAGAGGCTTAGATTGATGCTCCATTCAGCAGCTGCTTGCAGAAAGGCAAACAATGAGCTCCACCTGCAGAGAAGGAAGGTTTCCAGCACTGCATTGTCCTGTGGACAGTGGCAGATGAGGTGTCAAGGTTTCAGAAGGGACTGTGCCACCCCTGCTGAGGATACCCCCTACTCAGAGCTGTGTTGCCTGGCAACCCAAGGTACCTGACTGGTCATTCAAACACTGTACAGTAAAGAATTCAAACTTGTCTGTGATATGTGATCTCCTTGAAGCTTTGGAATATCCATGTGACTGCAATTTAAAGATTCTTAAGTACTTTTAAAAGAATGGTTTAATTTAAAAAAATAAAAGAAAAGAAGTACAGTCTGAATCTTCATTGGGATATACTTGGTCATGACTCAGTGCTTAAATGTGCAAAATTCAGTATCAGAATGTGAGCTAGCCCTATTTTCTACAATAAGATCAAGATTTTATTTTCTTTCTTAATTCTGTGAATTAAGAGATTAATAGATTAAGAATTATTTTTTTATTAACCCTGGAGAGGAAAAGTCATTGATTAACAGGCATAGTGAATATGCCAGTATTAGTATTGTAAATGCTTTGGTTCATGTCTGAGTCTTAAAGAAACAATGTTACAGTGCCTTGTTCTTTTTCTGCTCCTTTATTGTATATAATATCCCTGGGGTTAAACTATAAAAATAATATAAAAGAAAACTGAGTACAGAATACCCATGCAGTATGATAATGTGTTACCATTTTTGCTGTTGTGGAGCAAAAATGAAAGCCACATCTCAGTTTTCACAGTGTTTAATTATGATTTTACTCCTCCCAAAGTGAAAGTTATCTCAGCTTTTCAAATGCTGCTAGTACTAATCATATTTTTGAGACTGTGATTAAATTAATATATCAAATATATTGCAGTGCATATTTTAAACACTGAAAACAGTAAATTGGGTAAATAGGCACACATGTCACAAGTTTTGTGTCAGGTACATCATTTTAGTATTAATACATTTTTTTTTAAATAAAAGAGAAAGTTTCTTGATCTTTGTACTCTATGTATTTCATTACATTGTATATATTTTCTCTCTTCCCCCCTTAAATATTGTTAAAATCAGGGCAGTAATATTGGTAATTTTGCCAAAAGAAGCCAAAAGAACATTTGAATAGATGTGAAAAGCAGGTGGATAGGAATAAGACATGGCCAGCCAACCTGTTGAATTGTGAATTGGAGCAAGGCGGTCATCATACTCATGATAATGATCATTTATCAATATTGAAGGTGAACCTGAAGTAACAGGCTCACAATATTTTATAAAGTAATGGAACTGACATTTGGGGAAAAAAAAAATATATATATATATATATATATATATATATATATATATAAAAGCATTAAGAATAAACAATTTTGTAAAGAATAACCTACAGGGGCTGGGATTGTGGCTCAGTGATAGAGCACTTGCCTAGCATGGGCAGGGCCCAGGTTCGATCCTCAGCACCACATAAAAATAAAGGCATTGTGTTGTGTCCATCTACACCTAAAAAAATAAATATTAAAAAAGATAATAACCTATGTATGTAAATTGAGTGTGCATTTATTTTCATGAGATTACTTTTTTATTTATTTTTTAATGTTGGTTGTTCAAAACATTACATAGTTCTTGATATATCATATTTCACATTTTGATTCAAGCGGGTTATGAACTCCCATTTTACCCCGTATACAGCTTGCAGAATCACATCAGTTACACTTCATTGCTTTACATATTGATAAACTCATGTCTGTTGTATTCTGCTGCCTTTCCTGTCCTCTACTATCCCCCCTCCCCTCCCCTCCCCTCCCCTCTTCTCTCTCTACCCCCACTACTGTAATTCATTCCTCCCCCTTGTACTGTTTTTCCCTTTCCCCTCACTTCCTCTTGTATGTAATTTTGTATAACCCTGAGGGTCTCCTTCCATTTCCATGCAGTTTCCCTTCTCTCTCCCTTTCCCTCCCACCTCTCATCCTTGTTTAATGTTGGTCTTCTTCTCGTGCTCTTCTTCCCTAGTCTGTTCTTATGCTTCAGATGATCTGGAATCTCAAGGAAGACATGAGACAGCAAAATCAGACAATGAAAGATCACATTGACAAACAAATCCAGGAAGTAAAAGATCAATTTCACAGGGAGATAGAGGTAATAAAAAACAAACAAATAGAAATCCTAGAAATGCAGGAAACAATAAACCAACTTAAAAACTCAATTGAGGATACTACCAGCAGAGTGGATCACTTAGAAGATACAACATCATCATGAGATTACTTTTGTGAACTATGTAAGCAAATGATCTTTCCATCTCATCCAGTCCCATTGATATGCACTAAAGAAACTTAAAAATAGTGTATGTATGTGAGAATTGAGGACAGTGTATTTTTGGTGGCAGAGTAGAATCTCTCTTTTAGTTTTTAGTTTTTGCTTTCAGTACATTTATAAAGTTGATATAATAAGCAAATATGGTGGCATTGTTTCAGATTAAATCATTTAGTACCTGGCACCTAGTTTCTTTATTCAATAAATAACTTTTGGGTGCCCAGAGTATGCCAGTCACTGTTGTGGGCTGTGGGTGTATCAGTAAGCAAAACAGGTACAGATCCATTGTGAAGCTTACATTCAGTGAGGGAGAGGTCATCAATAATGATAAAATACATGGCTAAGTTATTTAGTGTCCTGAAAAGTGATAAATATTATGGAAAAGTAAAAGAGAAAGTAACAAAGAGTAGGAAGTCCTGGGCTGGGGTAGGTGCAGCTTGCAGTACTGGAAAGAGTAATCAGGTGTAGAACCAGTGAGATGGGGGGTGTGGAGCAGAGTGGACAGTGTCTGGGAAAGATTTCCAGACAGAGGAGCAGCTAGAATAAAGGCCAAGAGGTTGAGGCTGGTTGAAGGACCAGTGGAAGGACTATGGTGAGCAAGGGGAGAGGAAAAAGCAGGGAGCTCAGAGAAGAAAGATGGAGGTGAAGGAGAGATGCTGATGTACTCAGTAGTCATCATGAAGACCTTGTGTGCAGTGTGACAGGTCAGCCCTGGCAGGGCTTGGGCAGAGAGGTGATAGGGGTGGTTTTATGCTTTTGGACAGTCACTATGACTGAAGAGTAGGCTGAGAGTCACCTGCTAAGGATATTTTCACTGTTACCAGGTAGGAGGTGATTTAGCTTCAACTTGGATGGAAGCAGTATCTGTGGTGACCAGTGGCTTATTCTGGATTTGTTCTATAGGCAGATAAATGCAAACAGATTATTTATCATTATTGATGACCTCTCCCTTACTGGATGTAAGTGAGATTCCCTGATTGATTGGATGTGGAAAAGAGAAAGGTCCACCCTACCCACAATGTTTTGGCTTAAGCACCTGGTGTGGGAAGTTGTATCCTGAGATGGAGAAGGTTTGAAGATACAAGCAACAGCTGGGAGAATAGCAGGGGTCAGCATGGGTAGAGCTTTCACAGGTACTTAGTTGATGCTAGTTGCTGTCAGTAGCATTAGCTCTAGTAGCATCGGTGCTTTTGATTTTGTCTCCTAAGTTTTTTTTTCCAGTTACTTTCCAGTATATCCACTTGCTGCTCCCTATGAGAATTAGGTGTTAACTTTTTTCAGTGTTTCTTCTCAAATAATGCCAGAATAACCATTGATCATACATTTGTCCCACACACTGGTGCTTTCTTTGTGCATATGTGAAATCTTCTAAGTATGATTGTGTATTCAAGAATAGAAATTTGGATAAGGAGATCTTGGGGTGAGGGCTCTGGCTACCCCAGTAACAGATCCCGCACATAAGGTAGCAGTACCTTCCTCCCTGTGATTAGTGAGGATTTTCCCTCTTTGGAGCAGGGAACAGTTTCCAAATATGACTAATCATCACAATTACAAGAGAAGCTGTCTTTAAAAAGTTAGCTCTTTGACTTTCATCTTGAGAGATTCTAACATGTTTGGAAAGTTTATAGCAGCACAATTCACAATAGCTAAACTGTGGAGCCAACCTAGATGCCCTTCAGTGGATGAATGGATAAAAAAATGTGGCACATATACACAATGAAATTTTACTCAGCAATAAAAGAGAATAAAATCACGGCATTTGCAGATAAATGGATGTCGTTGGAGAAGATAATGCTAAGTTAGCCAATCCCCCAAAAACAAATGCTGAATATTTTCTCTGGTATAAGGAGGCTGACTCATAGTGGGGTAGGGAGGGGAAATGGGAGGAATAGATGAATTCTAGATAGGGAAGAGGGGTGGGAGGGGAAAGGGAGTGGGGAGGGGATTAGCAAGGATGGCAGTATGTGGTGGACATCATTATCCAAAGTACATGTATGAAGACTCAAATTGGATGTCAACATACTTTGTATACAGAGATATGAAAAATTGTGGTATGTATGTGTAATAAGAATTGTAATGCAAAAAAACCCAAAAATAAAACAAGTATATATATAAAGACATGAATTGGCGTGAACATACTCTATATACAAAGATATGAAAAATTGTGCTCTATATGTGTAATAAGAATTGTAATGCATTCTGCTGTCGTGTATTTTAAAAAATAAAATCAATTAAAAAAAGAGATTCTAATGTGGTAGGCTTGGAGTGGGGTCTGGAAAATTTCATTTTAAATGTTTTCTAAGGATAAAAGGGGTATACCCTCTAGGAAGCAATTTAACAACTTATTTCTGATTCCAGTCTTACCGTCAGGTTTTACTCTACAATTATAGTAGCCAGTGTATGAGATAACATGTATATTGGTTGTATAAGAAACTTTTCAAAGTAAGATCTTAGAGAACTTCCTAGTTAAGGGAAGAGAGAATAGAATGGATAGGGATAGCATAAGAAGTGAGAGTTTTTAATATGTACCTATTTATATTGTTTTGAACTTTAAACCAGAAAAATAAATTATGCTATTCAACACATGAATGAATATGTAACCAGGTAAATACACACAACTCAACACAGTGCTCCTGGTGATCAGTCAGGTTTGTGACCCTTGAGACCAAGGCCAGATGTAGGTATAGGTTGAGCAGCCTTTTTCCAAAATGCTTAGATCCAGAAGTGTTTCCAATTACATTTTTTTTTACACTTGAGAATGTGCATATGCATAGTGAGGTATCTTGGGACTGGGACCCAAGTCTAAATATAAAGTTCACCTAATGTTTCATATATACTTCATACATATAGTATGAAGGTAATTTTATACAGCATTTTAAATAATTTTGTGCATAAAATAAAGTTTCGTGGTGTGGAATTTTTCTGTTCATAGCATCAATCAGTGTTGGTGCTTAGAAAGTTTCAAATTTTGGAGTGTTTTGGATTTGGGATTAGGAATGCTGAGCCTATAGCAAAAATCTATTCTATCTTTTCCATGGTCCTTTTCTTGTTCCCTGGCCTCCTCTAAAGCTTTATTTGCTTTTGCTTAGTAGAAATTCTTTCAGGAATTCGTGAGATAGTCAGCATCAACACGCATAAATCAAAGGCATTCCTGTATATCAGCGACAAATCCTCTGAAACGGAAATGAGGACAACTACTCCATTCACAATATCCCCCCAAAAAATAAAATACTTGGGAATCAACCTAACAAAAGAGGTGAAAGATTTATACAATGAAAATTACAGAACCCTAAAGAAAGACATAGAAGAAGACCTTAGAAGATGGAAAAACATACCCTGCTCATGGATAGGCAGAACTAACATCATCAAAATGGCGATATTACCAAAAGTTCTCTATAAGTTCAATGCAATGCCAATCAAAATCCCAACAGCATATCTTGTAGAAATAGATAAAAGAATCATGAAATTCATATGGAATAATAAAAGACCCAGAATAGCAAAAACAATACTAAGCAGGAAGTGTGAATCAGGCGGTATAGCGATACCAGACTTCAAACTATACTACAGAGCAATAGTAACAAAAACAGCATGGTACTGGTACCAAAACAGGCGGGTGGACCAATGGTACAGAATAGAGGACACAGTAACCAATCCACAAAACTACAACTATCTTATTTTTGATAAAGGGGCTAAAAGCATGCAATGGAGGAAGGATAGCATCTTCAACAAATGGTGCTGGGAAAACTGGAAATCCATTTGCACCAAAATGAATCTGAATCCCTATCTCTCGCCGTGCACAAAAGTTAACTCAAAATGGATCAAGGAGCTTGATATTAAATCAGAGACATGGCATCTGATAGAAGAAAAAGTTGGTTATGATCTACACGCTGTGGGATCGGGCTCCAAATTCCTCAATAGGACACCCATAGCGCTAGAGTTAACAAATAGAATCAACAAATGGGACTTACTCAAACTAAAAAGTTTTTTCTCAGCAAAAGAAACAATAAGAGAGATAAATAGGGAGCCTACATCCTGGGAACAAATCTTTACTCCACACACTTCAGATAGAGCCCTAATAACCAGAATATACAAAGAACTCAAAAAATTAGACAATAAGATAACAAATAACCCAATCAATAAATAGGCCAAGGACCTGAACAGACACTTCTCAGAGGAGGACATACAATCAATCAACAAGTACATGAAAAAATGCTCACCATCGCTAGCAGTCAGAGAAATGCAAATCAAAACTACCCTAAGATACCATCTCACTCCAGTAAGACTGGCAGCCATTAGGAAGTCAAACAACAATAAGTGCTGGAGAGGATGCGGGGAAAAGGGCACTCTTGTTCATTGCTGGTGGGACTGCAAATTGGTGCAGCCAATTTGGAAAGCAGTATGGAGATTTCTCGGAAAGTTGGGAATGGAACCACCATTTGTCCCTGCTATTCCCCTTCTCGGTCTATTCCCTAAAGCCCTAACAAGAGCATGCTACAGGGACACTGCTACATCGATGTTCATAGCAGCTCAATTCACGATAGCAAGACTGTGGAACCAGCCTAGATGCCCTTCAATAGATGAATGGATAAAAAAAATGTGGCATTTATACACTATGGAGTATTACTCTGCATTAAAAAATGACAAAATTATAGAATTTGGAGGGAAATGGATGGCATTAGAGCAGATTATGCTAAGTGAAGCTAGTCAATCTTTAAAAAACAAATACCAAATGACTCCTTTGATATAAGGGGTGTAAACAAGGACAGGGTAGGGACGAAGAGCTTGAGAAGAATATTTACAGTAAACAGGGATGAGAGGTGGGAGGGAAAGGGAGTGAGAAGGGAAATTGCATGGAAATGGAAGGCGATCCTCAGGGTTATACAAAATGTCATATAAGAGGTAAGGAGGGGTAAGTCAAGAGAATACAAATGGAAGACATGATTTACAGTAGAAGGGGTAGAGAGAGAAAAGGGGAGGGGAGGGGAGGGGGGATAGTAGACAATAGGACAGACAGCAGAATACATCAGACACTAGAAAGGCAATATGTCAATCAATGGAAGGGTAACTGATGTGATACAGCAATTTGTATACGGGGTAAAAGCAGGAGTTCATAATCCACTTGAATCAAACCGTGTAATATGATGTATTAAGAACTATGTAATGTTATGAACGACCAGTAAAAAAAAATAGGTGAAAAAAAATTTCTTAGGTAGTTGGCACTATGTATATTTGTTTCTTCATCTTCACCATCATGGTTAAGCTATCATCATTGTATCCACTGTTAAAATGTACTGCCTACCTCCTGCATTCTAAGCATCCTTGTAGATGCTGGAGATGCTTGTGACACATTAGAAAGACTGATAAAGTAGTTATGAAAAAGTGTGCCAAGTGTCATGGTAAGGGAAGCACATCTATCCATCTATGGAAGTGTTTCTCACGTAGAAATAACATTTACTGAGACTTGATGAGGCGAGGCAACGTGGAGGTGGGAAGTTTGTTCAGATAGAAGATAAGAAGACAGTGAGAAAGGTCAGTTTGTGGCACGATTTTGCTAGGGTTAGAGGCTGGCTGGTTAGTGTGGAGAAAGGGCAGGAACATCTTGTTAGTATGGACTTACTTTGGACGGTGGTGAGTCACTGAATGGATGTAAAGAGGAGAGCCAAGTCATAGGCATCTTCAGGCCACATATGACAGTGGGTCTGCAGAGTAGAAAGACTGCAGTCTCTATAGACTGGGGAGATTGCAGTCTCTAGACTGGGGCTGGTGTGGTAATATAGGCAGTCACCTCCCAGTGGAAAGCTCTGGAGTAGGGGACAGGGTTGGAATCTTCTGTGTGGATATCTAATAATTGATTAGATCATTTTGAATTATTATATAATAACAGCCCAGATGTCAAATTACATAAAGCAAAATTTTTTTGAAAGAAAAGATTTCCTACTATTGGGAAATTCTTCAGAATATAAAAGCTTTATTGAATTGGGTCTGAAATGAATTCCATTTAAATATTCAATTAACTGAAAGCCTTGCTTCTGAATATTTTTCCATAGATTTCACGCTCCTTTACAAATTTCATCTTGCCTTCTGTTTTAATATTGGCAATAAATCTAATAATAGAGAGGTGATGTTGAAGGGAATGATGGTGGGAAATGTGGGTGACGGTGTAAGTGGGAAACAGTCAGCTTTATTATGGTAGGATAGGGCAGCAGAGGGTGGATGAATTGTGTCCTGGTGTTTTCATTGGGTCCAGTACTGACCATAGGAGGGGATGAAGTACCACCATGTGCTACTCAGTCTTCAAGTTACACCTGGTGGCTTCAATTTAATTAATCTCTTTGTGGTATTTTACATGAAGTCATGGAAGAGGCCCTTTGTTTCTTCAGGTGTGGCTTTTTATATCTAGCAGTCCCACATTTGACATGGACTGTGTGTTAGGCATTGACCTGCTGAAAACAGTGTGGATTTTGCAAATAAAGTAAGTGTCCTATTTGCCTTACTACTCAAGTGGAGCTACTATGAGGGATTTATTTTACATTTCTCTTCATGAAGCTTTTTGGCAAGCACTAGCTCTTTACCAGTGTGAGACCATTTAATGCTCATTATGGCTCTGTGCCGTTATCATTGGCATTTTACACAGGAGGCCTCAGGGGTGCTGAGGATCAGTGGCTTGCAGAAATCATGCAGCTGTGTAGTGGCAGCACTGGGTTTGGACACCACACTGGAATTCCAGAGGTGGATTTTGGGGAAGACGGTGTGTGCAGGGTGTTTGTGTGTTTGCAGGTTACGTGTGCAGGATTAGGGGAGGGTTCTTGTTCTGTTTCATTCTTCAGGAGCCCTTTGATATACTTGGGATACTAAAGATGAGAACAGTGGAGAAATCGTCTTTTAAACACACACTTTTGTTTCTGCTATGAGTTTCTAAGACCATTCTTTAAAGAGCTCAGTAAATTACTTTTGTCTGTCTCTTGGGGAAAAACAAACTAAACCATACATAGTTTTTACTTTGTTTAACTTTCAAGCTCATTAGTATCATTTTGTAAAGTTTATATAAATGGTGTGGTGTAGGTATTTCTTTTTATTAGTTCACTTGACACTTGGGCAGGTCTGGAACAGTTTGTATATCATGGCCTGTGCTCTAACTCCCTTTACTTTGTCTGGGATTGTCCAGCAGCTACGACTCACTGGAAGATGATGTTGTTCAATGCCTAATCTGTTTAATAGTGTGCTGGCTTCACTGTCAGTGGGTTGGCTTCCTTGTTATGGCAGGGGATTTGGTACCACAGTTAGGATAGAGTGACTTCTTTTTTGCTTTGTCAGAGCTCTAAAATCTTAGTATGTGTGCATAGGTATGTGTGGGGCAGTTAGGCATGGGGGTTTAGTGGGGAGCTGTAATTGATGTTGACCCTGCAGTGGCTCAGCTAGCGGGGAGCCAATATCAAGCATACTGAATAGAGGGTCTGCTTCTGTTGCTATGCAAGTAGGAATGGAAGGGACCTTATTCCCATTAAACCTGTCAGATATCACACATGCTACTGTTTAAAGCTAAAGCATTTTGGCTGTCCTTTGAGAAGGTTAATACTACTCTGTTCAGTTTATTTCTATGCTGTACGTGAGATGAGCCATCCAGTTTCCAGCATGGATGGGGTTGCAGAGATGAGGATGCACAAACTGGATGGCTTCCCAGAATCTACAGAGTCCCATCTCTATGATGAAGCCTTGTTATTTTTCTTGGAGAGTTTTCCTCCCAGAATATTAGGGGGTGGAGGTGGGGCAGGAAGACTGTTTAAATACTAACAAAATTTAGTGCAAAATCAAGTATATGTGATTTTTTGCATTATTCTCATTTTTGAATGATGATTTACTAAAAAGAAAAATTAAAGTGTGTTTAAATGTACTTTGCAACAATAAAGTTAAGACCATCAATTATCATCTTGCTTGAAAAGGATACTAGATTTAAATCTTTCTTTCTATTATTTGCAAAACATAATTACAGTGGGTTAAGTTATTGGAGGAAAATGTGTTTTAAGTGAAAAAATTGAAGCCAGACCATATTATTCTCTTTTTAAAGATGAAGTGCTTTATATATTTTCAGAAATTGCATGCTCGCCATTGGTTTATAACTAGAGTGACCATATAATTTAATGTACAAGCCAGGATGCTTTAGAGGCTGAAAGGAGCATGGACTGGATTAGAAACAGTAGGTCAGCAGGTGTAAAATTGGGCTGTTTTTTTTTTTCAAACTAGTTTTGACTACCCATAGCATAAAAAGCTTTCCTTAAGAATGGATTGTTAGAAAGAGAAAAATGAAATAAAGAGTTGCAAAGTTTTACTTTACCCTACTTACAAACTAGTAAATTAGCCTGTTACTATTTCAAAGATGCTGGCAGAAGACATAGGACTTCCCAGTCAGTTATAAAGGAGCTGAGAGTTTTGGGCACAGCAAACAGTGTGAGCATCAGCATAATGGTGTCAGTTTCTCATGTTGGACCACAAAGCCCTGCAGGGCAACTTGATGTGGACCAGGTGGATGCTGTGTTACAACTGAGTTACTTACTGAGGGGTTCTGTCACTTTTTCAGCAAGTAATAAGGATGCATGTTAAGAGTTCTCTAGAGAAACAGAACCAATAGAATATGTAATTATAAGAGGGGATTTATTAGATTGGCTCACATGATTAGAGGCTAGATAGTCCCATGGTAGCCATCTGCAGCTAGAGAGGCAAGAGAGCTGTAATAGAGCTGGAGTTCAAGAAGCTAGGATCGGGTGAGGGTGAGGTGGGGTGGGATTGGGGAGAGAAAGAGAGAGAGAAAGAAGGAAAGGAGGAGGAGGAGGAGGAGGAGGAGGAGGAGGAGGAGGAGGAGGAGGAGAAGAGAAAAGGTAGGTAGGTTGGTTGAAAGAGAGATTGAGATTCTGTGAAAATCTTTAAATTCAAACCCTGAAGAATATGGAGTCCAATGTCTATGGGAAGCACAAACAGAAAAATGTACCTGCTTGAGAAAGTGTATTCAAACTTTCCCCTTCTACGTTTTCATTACATCTGGGACCCTTCCTCTTGGGAACACTCACAGTCAGGATAGTTTTTGCAACTGTTTGCTGACCCACATGTCTGTCTTCTCTGAAAATAGACCTACCCAGAAGTATGTTTTACTCATATTTTAGGCATCACTCAATCTAGTTATATTATCAACCAAAATTAACCATCATAGGAAGCCTAGTCTTGGCTGGGATGGGAGGAGAGGGTGAAAAAAAATTGAAAGACATGGACTCACCTGTGGAGGTTACCATCTGCATAATTTTCCCTAAGAAAGGGCCTGAGTGGAAGGATGTCTTGGGTTCTTGCAGTCTTGGCACACTCAGCAGGTTGTGTAGGAGTACAAATGCCTGGGGCACCATCTCCCAACAATTCTGTGCTGTGAAATGTCTTTTCTTTATTCCTTCAGACTTATATATATTGCATCAAAGTAGAGGGTGAAGAAACACTAGTGGGGAGAGGCTCATGGAATTTGGAAAGGCATCTTTATGATGGTGTTGGTAACCTTCCTGGGAAACTGAGCCAGGAATTAAAAAAGGAATTCTTTAGAATGTTCTGACAATAAGCAGGAGATCAAATTCTCAGGCTTTCTGCTTCATTATAGGCTGGTATCTGTTTTCTCAACCTCAGTTCAGTGACATATTTATTTGTAGCTAAATTAGGAATGTGCTTGAGCATCATTTGCCATAAGCAAGCCCCAGTAGTCCTGTATCAGCAGTTCCAAGACATCTTGGAGTGGGCAGTGTAAGTGCACGCTCTTGCACTATGAATTTTGGTGAAGTTTCAGAGGATCATTTGGAGGAGGGTTAATTTTTCTCAGGACTGTGTGGGGTGTTTTGTGCTTATATTTTCCGGGTGCATTTCTCTAACTTGAAGCTTGGCCTTCCCAGGTACTGAACATCATCTTGTCTTTGAGAGGCTTCTCTGCGGGCACTAATTCAACAAAGTGATCAGTTTTGCTTCTCTTTTCTTCCTCATCTAGCTGTACTTTTCACATACATTTTCAGCCCTTCTCTTGATTGTCTGCTAAGTACTCTGTTAGGTAAGTTCTGGCTAGTCAGCTAACAGGAACAGGGTAAGCCATCGCTGGCAAACTGCATATAGCCTAGTGGCCAGATGTGGCCTGTGCTGTGGGTATAAATGTTTTTACTGGCACACAGCCATGCCTATTCATTTTGCTGTTGTCTCTGGTCCTGTTGTGCCACAACGTCAGAGTGAAGTATTTGAAGAAAAAGCAGCAGGGCGCTCAGAGCCAAAAGATTTACTGTCTGAAAAGTCTGCAGACTTCCCGCCTGAATTAATAAATCAACCAGGTGGAGCACTCTTTGGTGTGCCTGGGTCTTGCCCTTGTGCTTTCCCACAGTGTGATGCACATGGAAAGTGGAAAGTGCTTGATGTGGATTTTATCAATGAGAATAAATGTTAATATACTGATGAAGTTGGGGGAAAGAGCTCTGAGGAGTGTATTTTGGTGGGGGCAGTGCTCTAAGCCAATCTAACTGAACTAGGAACTGGTGGGCTTCTGGGCAGGTTTTATCAGAGCAGTTGTCGTTTGCCTCCCTTTCTCAGTCTTCCCAGCTCTTCTCTCTTGCACTGCAGATGCTTGGCATCATACATAGAGCCATCAAAAAGGTATGAGTTTGCCCCTTCTGGGCCCTGAGACAATTGATGGCATCCGCTACTCTGTCATTTGGGCCTCTAGTTATACCATGAAGTGCTGAATAGGAGGTAGAATTTCCTATGCACCCCCAGACACAGGTTGAATATTACATCTATGTTCAAACAAGGAACCATCAGTGTTGCCTTCTCATGGAAGAGCTGGCTTTATTGCTCCTTTAGAGGAGGTTTATTATTTTCCAAGTCTGATTTTGTGTACAAATTTTTTCTTTGTATGAAAACATCAGAATCCAGCTTCCTTGTAATGTTGGAATCTGTTGTGTTTTTTATTAATATGCCAGGCATTAATGCATGCTCCCTGCTAATCACTGTTCTGGATGCACATCAGAAAGTAGGAGAGAAAAGGACTCCTCCCCATGCCTTCCCTTCACCTGAGGGCAGTGGGAAGCCAGGCCCAACCTTGCTTTTGTAATGCAGTTTATGACTTTCTTTACAGATACCACTTGTTACTTTATAATTGGGCTCTTTCAGCCAATGAAGCCAGGCTCTTGGGACACCCCAACTCCTGTTTTCCATCCTATGAATGACAAGACATATCTAATATGTATTCCCATTTTGGCCAATCTAGTTATAATCCATTTGCTGGCTCTCAGAGCCCTACACACAGCATTCCCAAGAATATTTTCTCTTATTCTCCATAATAAATTGCCCTTCTGTGTCTTGTTTATTTTCCTCATCTGGAATGACTGCTCTAAATACCCTCATTCCTCTAATTCAGCTTTGGCACTTTTCACACATTTGGACTAGACAATTCATTGTTGTGAGGGGCTGCTCTGTGCCTTATAGGATGTTTAGCAGGATCCCTCACTTTCTACTTACTTCTTGTACTTGTCTTCTAGACAGAATATTGATGGATTATGATTTTTATGCACATTGGCAGTTTCTGTCTGTTAGTTGTATATTTTTGAGTTCTGAAAACCATTTCTCTTTTCTAAATTGTAGCCCTCCTCCTTCTTGTAGCCTCTCTGTCAACTGTAGCCCTCACTCATCTTCTCTTCTTAGGACCACTATAGGGCTTGTGCATACCATGCATTGAACTTATAATTAGACTACTGTATTAGACTGTTTTGTGTTACCAGAGCAAAATACTTTAAACATGCCACTTTATAAAAAAGAGGCTTATTTAATGCATAATTTTGCAGGCTCAAGGGGATGGTATGCATTTTAGTTTTAACTTTTTAGCTGCTGTGACCAATTTTAGGAGGAAAAATTTATTTTGGGGCTCACAGTTTCAGTGGTCTTAGTCCATAGATTGCTGGCTCCATTCCTTAGGACTCAAGGTGAGATAGAACATCATGGTAGAAGAGTGTGGAGGAGAAAAGTAGAGAGAGGGGTAGCTGGGAGGGGAGCAGAGAAAGGGATCCCTCCCTTCCATGCATACAAAATATAAACCTCAAAGACATGTCTCAGGGACCTACCTCTTCCAGCCACGCACTACCTACCTACAGTTCAATCCCTGTCAGGGGATTAATGCACCGATTAGTTTAAGGATCTCACAACCCAATCATTCCACCTCTGAATGTTCTTGCATTGTTTCACACATGTGCTATTTGGGACACCTAATATCTAACCCATAACAGTGTGTCATCATATCAGCCTTGGAATCATGATGGATGCATGTGCAGTAGGAAGAAATCACATCTTAAAACAGGAAGTCAATGATAGACCAGAGTCCCATGGTCTCTTTCAAGTGCCTATTCCCAATTGATTTAAAGACCTCCTACTAGGTCCCACTGACTTCTAGTACTTTGGAGATCAAGCCTTTAACACATGGACCTTTGGGAGATCAGAGAAACAATATTGCTTGTTAACCATTTTAAGTGAATTGATCTTGTGGCTATAATTTTGTTGTAGGTTCCTAAAATCTGGGACAATGTAGTATGCTAGATTTGTGTGACTTTTAAAAAGTTTCTTACTTGCTATGTTTCAGTTTTCTCATCTGTAGAGTAGGGATACTAACCTCTTTATTTCAGGGTTGTTTGAAGTTGAACTAGTTATTTCATGTAAAGTACTTTGAAGGGTCCTTGACAGCACACAATAAGCAGTTGTTTAGCTGTTAGTGTTATGGAGAGTCAATTTATTTTGCTTTTATTTCTTTAGGGAAGTGACTGGAATGGGAGTATGTGGACTGTGGCTGCAACAAAGATGGCTTGGTTTTCTCCTCCGTACTCGCACTCCAAGTATTTTTAATTTGTTGATATCAGTAAAGTATTAGTTTGTTCACTCTGAGTTGTGAAGGAGTGATATAAATGTGCATATTATAGGTTATAGAAGAGAGTTAAAAAGAGAGGTGATAGTAGGGTCTTCTTTACGTTTGAGGATGGTAGGCCTGTAGTATGTATGCATGTGTGTATGCTAATAGGTTAGGTGTGGTCTGTGTATCCCCAAAAGTCACATGTTAAAGGGTTTGTCCCCTTGGTAGCACTATTGCTGGGGGGTGGTATTTTTAGGAAGAGGGTCCTTAAGTAAAGTTCTTAGGTTAATTGAGGGGATGTCCTTAAAAAATGATTGTGGGATACTGGTCTTTTTCCTGCTGTAATTACTGTTTTGGTCCTCCTTGCTCTCCTGCCATGATGTACCACATTTATCACAGATCAAACCACTGGGGACTTGAACCTGGGAAAATGTGTGCTAAATAAACTGTTCCTCTTTATAAAGTTAGCTGTCTCAAGTGTTTTGTTGTGGTAATACAAAGCTGACTAATACAGTATACTTGTTCTCCTTTGTGTGATTTTCTTATAATCTCCAGGGAAATAATGCTGACTTGATATCCTTGAACAGCTCAAAACTAAAGTTTTTTCCACTAAAGCTTTCTTCCAAATATGTTCTTCCTATAGTTAGTATTGAATTCCAGTTTTTCCACTTCTCAGCTATGTGATGATCTCTGTCTTAATTTCTTTAGAAAAAGGAAATGATACTACATATCCACTCCAGAGGGTAATTTTACATTCTTGTTTTATTTTTTAATATTTTATTACTTATTGATGAAAGTTGTCTTATTTTACTTATTTATTTGTATGTGGTGCTCAGATTCGAATCTAGTGCCTTACATATGCCAGGCAAGTGCACTACCATGAGCCACAATCCCAGCCATGCATCCTTGTTTTGTGAACAAACCTCAAGGTAATCACAGTCTAAGTAAATCACCATCCTTTATGACCATGAATACTGCTTATGTTGGTCTTTTTAAAGATGTTGGGAAATCTGGGCATGGAGTGGCATCTGTGGACTTGCCCTTGGAATGCCCCAGTGCTGCAGTCTGGCTGGGCACAATTCAGGAGCCACTTGTCAAAAGAAACAAACTTTATTTTTAGAACACACACACCGCACCACACAGCTCTTCAGGAAAACCCTCAGAGCCCAACTGCCACCACCGGCTTCCCACAAGCCTCTCAAACTCCCCTACACCTCCTGCTCTTGAGGCAGATTGGCTGGGTCACGTGGGCGGAGCCAAAAAAAGTCCCCCAATGAGCAGCTCCGTGGTTTGAAAGGGCGGGGAAACAACCCAATGAGCATCACTGCAGAGGAGCCAATCAGTTGGCAGCTAGAAGTTTGCTGGGGCCGCTGTGAGCCAATCATCAGCTGGCAGCTGGTGCTGGCAGCTGGAAGTTTGCTGGGGCCCTTTTGACTGTGGCTCTCAACACCCTAGGTCATGTGACTTCAGGGATCTTGATGAACATGTACAAGCTGATGCAGCTACTTGGGAGAAGGGTGATAAGAGATTGCCAGGAACTGTTTCATTGCAGCTTTAGAGAATGCTCAGCAAGTGTACGTAATTGAGTGGAGAGAGGCCAAGGGAAGGGACTCTGTGCAGAGAAGCATCCTGTGTGGGATCAGACAAAGAGAGACCAGGGGGAGCAGCACTGATGCCAGCTAATCCCACAACCCATAGACTTGGTGGGAAGTCTGTTCTCAGCAGGATCAACTTGGTTCAGGAAGGTTACACTTAGAAGTAGTTGAGGCTTTTGGTGAGAGAGTTTCCTCTGAGTTGAGCTGTGTTGGAAATGGTGGCAGGAGTGACTATGAGTCTGTCTTTTTGGCTTTCAGTGATGACTTCTAGGTGGGTTTTGTAGTCAGAAATCTGTGTGCTCTGTTTTATGGAGGAATGATCTGGGTACGTATACTGGGAATGAGTGTTCTATTAAGGTAAGATGATATTTCAGACCTTGAAAAGGGCCTTTTCTGCTGGGCCTAACTTCAGGGTTAAGTGCTAGGGTGCTGGTCTTCTTTTTTGGTGCTGAGTGAGCTTCTCTCATGGCTTTGCCTTCTGGAGCCTGCTGTGAGCTTTGTTAGGAGGTTGTGTTAAGTACCTTGTTTGGGATTTGGGGAATCTGATCCCTGCTAAATACTATTGTTCTCTTTGCAATGAGAGATCTGTTCCAGAGTAAACAGATCTGTTTCAGAGTAGAAGGAGATCTTCCTGTAGGTAGGTGAATTTCCTTTAAAAGTGTTAATTTAAGTCCTTGACTCTTTTAGAAAAACGGCAGGCAAACTGTGAGCAGAAAATCTTGCATTTTGATGGCTTCCCAGTATCCTTGGCATAAAACATCTGTATGCAGCTGAGTATTGTAGTCACAACATAGTCTATTCAACCATATTCCTGCTGTGAATATTCTCTTTGGAATCATATGAAATTAGATACCCATTTAAAGTTGTCTTAACAGCTTTGCTTTATAACATGAATATAAGTATATAGAACCTGTTAATATTAATTCTTTTGCATTATGAAATCACTAGCTATGTTTTATATAGAAATACTCACAAATCTTCCCCAGGATCTGTTTTATATGTCTCTTTGCTTTATTTTTCTTTTTTGATTCTCAAAGAGCTATTCATAGATAAAGCCATTATTTAAAACCATTAATTTTTGTGTTTTAAGAATTCAGCAGTATTGTGGACACATTATTATGTGAGAAGATGCTCTTAAAAGGCACATTGATGATATTAATGATATATTTTCCTAGACATAATAGCCACATATTGTTTTCTAATATGAGCGCATTTATTGATATCTTCTGTTTGGCCATGTTTTGGGGAGTTCGGTATATTTCAAAGTCATTTAATGAAAAATGTACTGATAATCTGTGAACAGGAAATTCCATGTAAATATTGTATCAGAAAATGCATACTAAACTGCTTTTCCATTTTATATGGAGTAATGATAGAGTTTAGTTAAATTTACAGGTTATACTTGGCTTTAAAGTTAAGAGAAGGAGAAGACTGTGGAATTAAAAATGTGGGAGTTACTTTTGTTAATCTAACCCATTTACATATATAACTGGGGTTATAAAAGTATATGATGGAGAGTCTGGAAGGCTTTCACTTCTGCCTGGCTATAGGAACCACAAGTTCCAGACTAGGATGTAACTGGAATAATCACAGTCAGAATATACCCAGATACTCTTATCAAGGCATGCACATATCCCTGGGCCATGGGGCACATGTGAGCCTACCCCCACAACACCTGCCATGTATCTTGCCAGAGCATGCTCAGCAGCTATCATAGAAGCAGCTGCTTCTTTCTATTTTTTCTCCTCCTCCTACTGCTGCTGCTACTGTGATCTCCTACACCTCCTGTCTTCCTTCCTCCCTCAGTTCCTGCTCCTCCTTCTATCCCCAGCTCCTCCTGTCTGGCAACAAAGGGTAGAGTGCTAGACAGCAGCTCTCCATCTTGGGCCATGAAGAGACTGGAACAGCCCAGCATTTCAGCCCATCTGAGCATATTTTGAATCTCAGTTTCATTTTTCAACTTGTCTTATAACCTGCCAATATTGAATCATCCTCAGACATGAACTTTACTACAAGTTTATACCTGGAATTGAGGAACTGTAGAGAACAGTATCAACAAGATTCGTTTCTCATAAGGTTAAATAATATGTTGCTTGATTATGAAGTGATATAGTAAATAGGGTTCAGTGGCATCTCTCAACATGGTGCTGATATTGGGACCAGGAGAAGTCACCCACTGACTTAAAGTATCAATATCTGGATATTTGCCAAACTTAGGGCTCTTAAGAGAAAGAAATTCACAAAGTAGTCCCTTGTTTTAAAGAAGTAGTGAGAACTATCCCAATAGATGTTTAGACATACAAATAATATGAAAAAGCAAGAGAAAAACCCACCAAACACCCCATAATGCCTCAACAACTGAATCCATCAACAGCACAGTGGAGGAAATGTCAGAGGAAGAATTTGGAAAATTCATAGTTAAAGTGTTCTATGAGCTAGAAGAAGATGTAAGAGTGAAGTCAAAGAGAAAATACAGGAAGTGAAAGATCAATAAAGAGAGATTCTGGAAAAGAACCAAACAGAAATCCAGGGAATGAGTCAATAAACCAAATTAAAAACTTAATGAAAAGCATCACCAATAGTTCAGACCACTTTGAAGACAGATATTCAGGCCTCAAAGACAAAGTATATGAAAATAATGTTGACCATAAAGAAAAGATGTTAAGAGACCACAAGGAGAATATTCAAGAAATCTGGAGTAACACCAAGAGGCCAAAATTAAGAATCATTAGGGTACATGAAGTCTCTGAAATACAAGCTAAAAAGGATGCACAATCTTTTCAAGGAAATAATATCAGAGAAATTTTCAAACCTTAAGAATGAGATGGCAATTCAAATACAAGATGCATTTAGGACTCCAAATATATAAAATTACAATGGATCCACTCTAAGACACATTATAATGAAAATGCCTTACATACAGAATACAGGTAGAATTTCTAAAGTTGCAAAAGAAAAATGGTTGGTTACATTTAGATATAAACCAATCCAGATTTTGACTTTTTTTTCTCAGCCCAGACCTTAAAAGCCAGGAGGGCTTGGAGTAATATATACCAAACTCAGAAAGAAAATGGGTGCATATGAAGAATACTGTGACCATCCAAATTGTACTTCAGAATAAAAGGTGAAATAAAAACCTTACATGATAAACAGAAGCTAAAATATTCATAACTAGAAAGGCTTTACTACAAAATATAGTGAAATATTTCATGAAGAATAAAGAAAAATAAAAAATTAAAAACAGCACAGTGGGGAAATACCCTAGAAGAACAGTTAATTAAAACAGAATCAAGACACAGCGGACACCCCGCCGAGACAGTCAGCGGCCAGCATCCGGGAAAGCTGAAGGATACACCGCCACTCTCCTTCAGAGTGCGACATCAAAACAGGTCGGTGTCATTCAGCTCACCCCCCAGACAGCGGGAATTCGCATAAAATCTCTCCTAGGCTTGCCGGGAGAGGGAGTATCAAGCTGAGCCTCCATACAGGCCAGGGGGAAACCAGAGACACCTGACCTCCAACCCCTCCTCCCAGTAGCAGCCAAAAGGAAACCTGGCTAGCCAGCGCTGGGGGAGGGGCAAGCAGAAAAAATCAAAGTGATAGAGTGCCAGGGATCCCAGCAGCCTGCAGCAGGGCCCGGAGAGCCAGGCCAACTGATTCGCGTGGCCTGCCCTGCGGCTACAGAAGGCGTGGCGCCTCAGTGAAGCCATTAATTGGCAAGCAGGGAGGTTAGGGAAGGCCATTAGGTGGAATCCCACCAGCCAAGCCCACACGGACCCTTGGGCCGAGCACGGGTTCTCAGAAGGGGAAGGAAGCGGTACAGTCCCATCCCCCACAGCGGACACCCCGCCGAGGCAGTCAGCGGCCAGCATCCGGGAAAGCTGAAGGATACACCGCCACTCTCCTTCAGAGTGCGACATCAAAACAGGTCGGTGTCATTCAGCTCACCCCCCAGACAGCGGGAATTCGCATAAAATCTCTCCTAGGCTTGCCGGGAGAGGGAGTATCAAGCTGAGCCTCCATACAGGCCAGGGGGAAACCAGAGACACCTGACCTCCAACCCCTCCTCCCAGTAGCAGCCAAAAGGAAACCTGGCTAGCCAGCGCTGGGGGAGGGGCAAGCAGAAAAAATCAAAGTGATAGAGTGCCAGGGATCCCAGCAGCCTGCAGCAGGGCCCGGAGAGCCAGGCCAACTGATTCGCGTGGCCTGCCCTGCGGCTACAGAAGGCGTGGCGCCTCAGTGAAGCCATTAATTGGCAAGCAGGGAGGTTAGGGAAGGCCATTAGGTGGAATCCCACCAGCCAAGCCCACACGGACCCTTGGGCCGAGCACGGGTTCTCAGAAGGGGAAGGAAGCGGTACAGTCCCATCCCCCACAGCGGACACCCCGCCGAGGCAGTCAGCGGCCAGCATCCGGGAAAGCTGAAGGATACACCGCCACTCTCCTTCAGAGTGCGACATCAAAACAGGTCGGTGTCATTCAGCTCACCCCCCAGACAGCGGGAATTCGCATAAAATCTCTCCTAGGCTTGCCGGGAGAGGGAGTATCAAGCTGAGCCTCCATACAGGCCAGGGGGAAACCAGAGACACCTGACCTCCAACCCCTCCTCCCAGTAGCAGCCAAAAGGAAACCTGGCTAGCCAGCGCTGGGGGAGGGGCAAGCAGAAAAAATCAAAGTGATAGAGTGCCAGGGATCCCAGCAGTCTGCAGCAGGGCCCGGAGAGCCAGGCCAACTGATTCGCGTGGCCTGCCCTGCGGCTACAGAAGGCGTGGCGCCTCAGTGAAGCCATTAATTGGCAAGCAGGGAGGTTAGGGAAGGCCATTAGGTGGAATCCCACCAGCCAAGCCCACACGGACCCTTGGGCCGAGCACGGGTTCTCAGAAGGGGAAGGAAGCGGTACAGTCCCATCCCCCACAGCGGACACCCCGCCGAGGCAGTCAGCGGCCAGCATCCGGGAAAGCTGAAGGATACACCGCCACTCTCCTTCAGAGTGCGACATCAAAACAGGTCGGTGTCATTCAGCTCACCCCCCAGACAGCGGGAATTCGCATAAAATCTCTCCTAGGCTTGCCGGGAGAGGGAGTATCAAGCTGAGCCTCCATACAGGCCAGGGGGAAACCAGAGACACCTGACCTCCAACCCCTCCTCCCAGTAGCAGCCAAAAGGAAACCTGGCTAGCCAGCGCTGGGGGAGGGGCAAGCAGAAAAAATCAAAGTGATAGAGTGCCAGGGATCCCAGGAGCCTGCAGCAGGGCCCCGGAGATCCAGGCCAACTGATTCGCGTGGCCTGCCCTGTGGCTACAGAAGGCGTGGCGCCTCAGTGAAGCCATTAATTGGCAAGCAGGGAGGTTAGGGAAGGCCATTAGGTGGAATCCCACCAGCCAAGCCCACACGGACCCTTGGGCCGAGCACGGGTTCTCAGAAGGGGAAGGAAGCGGTACAGTCCCATCCCCCACAGCGGACACTCCACCGAGGCAGTCAGCGGCCAGCATCCGGGAAAGGTGAAGGATACACCGCCACTCTCCTTCAGAGTGCAACATCAAAACAGCGGACACTCCATCCAGGCAGTCAGTGGACACCATCCGGGAAAGCTGAAGAATACACCACCACTCTCCAACAGCTTGCAACATCAAAACAGCCAGCAGCAGGACCCCGGAGATCCAGGCCAACTGATTCGCGCGGCCTGCCCCGCAGCTACAGAAGGCGTGGCGCCTCAGAGAAGCCATTAATTAGCAAGCAGGGAGGTTAGGGACTGCCATTAGGTGGAATCCCGCCAGCCAAGCCCACCGCCCACGCCCGGAACAGGCCCAGCGATCTGCTAGCATTGTAGTCACGACACCCCAATTGGAATAGGGACAGAGCAGAGCCGCCTTCCACTCCCGGAACAGGCCCAGAGAGCCGCCAGCGTGGTAGACACATCACCCCAATTGGAGTAGGGGCACAGCCGCCGCCCGCACCTGCAAGGGAGACTTTTCAAGTATACAAGAGCAACATAAATAAATAGGGGGTAAATTTCAAAACACAACAGTTGCACCAAGCAGAAAGAAACGCGAGCAGTATGAAAAGACAAGGAAAGAAAGGTCCACAAGCAATGCAGGTCAACTCAACTTTAGAAGAAGTAATAGCTGCAACAGATGGAATATCAGATAAAGAGTTCAGGATATATATGCTTCAGATGATCTGGAGTCTCAAGGAAGACATGAGACAGCAAAATCAGACAATGAAAGATCACATTGACAAACAAATCCAGGAAGTAAAAGATCAATTTCACAGGGAGATAGAGGTAATAAAAAACAAACAAATTGAAATTCTAGAAATGCAGGAAACAATAAACCAACTTAAAAACTCAATTGAGAATACTACCAGCAGAGTAGATCACTTAGAAGAGAGAACATCAGACAATGAAGACAAAGTATTTCAACTGGAAAAGAACATAGACAGCTCAGCAAGTCTGCTAAGAAACCATGAGCAGAACATCCAAGAATTATGGGACAATATCAAAAGACCAAATTTAAGAGTCATTGGGATACAGGAAGGCACAGAGCTCCATTCCAAAGGAATAAACAGTCTATTCAGTGAAATAATACGAGAAAACTTCCCAGAATTGAAGATTGAGACAGAATCCCAAATCCTAGAAGCCTACAGGACGCCGAATGTGCAAAATCATAAGAGATCCACACCTAGACACATTATAATGAAGATGTCCAACATACAGAATAAGGAGAGAATTTTAAAAGCTGCAAGAGAAAGAAAGCAGATTACATTTAGGGGTAAACCAATCAGGATAACAGCTGATCTCTCAACACAGACTCTGAAAGCTAGAAGATCCTGGAATAACATATTTCAAACACTGAAAGACAATGGGCTCCAACCAAGAATCGTGTATCCGGCGAAATTAAGCTTCAGGTTAGAAGATGAAATTAAAACCTTCCACAATAAACAAAAGTTAAAAGAATTCACAGCTAGAAAACCATCTCTTCAAAAAATCCTTGGCAAAACATTACAGGAAGAGAAAATGGAAAACAACATTGAAAACCAACAATGGGAGGTAGGACAGTAAAGGGGGGAAAGTAGTCAAAGAGGATAACAAATCAGGTTTAGTAACATCAATAAACAAATATGGATAGAAGAACAAACCATATCTCAATAATAACCCTAAATGTTAATGGCTTAAACTCACCAATTAAGAGACATAGGCTAGTAGAATGGATCAAAAAACAAGACCCAACAATATGCTGTCTACAGGAGACGCATTTGATAGGAAAAGATATACATAGACTGAAGGTGAAAGGTTGGGAAAAATCATATCACTCATATGGACCGCGGAAACAAGCAGGAGTGTCCATACTCATATCTAATAAAATAGATTTCAAGCCAAAGCTAATCAAAAGGGATATAGAAGGACACTTCATACTGCTCAAGGGAACCATACACCAACAAGACATAACAATCATAAATATATATGCCCCAAATAATGGTGCAGCTGTATTCATCAAGCAAACTCTTCTCAAGTTCAAGAGTCTAATAGACCAACATACAATAATCATGGGAGACTTCAACACACCTCTCTCACCACTGGACAGATCTTCCAAACAAAAGTTAAATAAGGAAACTATAGAACTCAATAACACAATTAACAACCTAGACTTAATTGACATATACAGACTATACCACCCAACATCAAGTAGCTACACTTTTTTCTCAGCAGCACATGGAACCTTCTCAAAAATAGACCATATACTATGTCACAGGGCAACTCTTAGACAATACAAAGGGGTAGAGATAATACCATGCATCTTATCTGATCATAATGGAATGAAACTGAAAATCAATGATAAAAGAAGAAAGGAAAAAGCAAGCATCACCTGGAGAATGAACAATAGGTTGCTGAGTGATCAATGGGTTTTAGAAGACATCAAGGAGGAAATTAAAAAATTCCTAGAGTTAAATGAAAACACAGACACAACATATCGGAATCTATGGGACACATTGAAAGCAGTTCTAAGAGGAAAATTCATTGCTTGGAGTTCATTCCTCAAAAAAAGAAAAAACCAACAAATAAATGATCTCATACTTCATCTCAAAATCCTAGAAAAAGAAGAGCAAAACAACAGCAAAAGAAGTAGAAGGCAAGAAATAATTAAAATCAGAGCTGAAATTAATGAAATTGAAACAAAAGAAACATTTGAAAAAATTGACAAAACTAAAAGCTGGTTCTTTGAAAAAATAAATAAAATTGACAGACCCTTAGCCATGCTAACGAAGAGAAGAAGAGAGAGAACCCAAATTACTAGCATACGGGATGAAAAAGACAATATCACAATAGACACTTCAGAAATACAGAAGATAATCAGAAATTACTTTGAATCCTTATACTCCAATAAAATAGAAGATAGTGAAGGCATGGATAAATTCCTTGAGTCCTATGATCTGCCCAGATTGAGCCAGGAGGATATAGACAACCTAAACAGACCAATAACAATAGAGGAAATAGAAGAAACCATCAAAAGACTACCAAATAAGAAAAGCCCAGGACCGGATGGGTATACAGCAGAGTTTTACAAAACCTTTAAAGAGGAACTAACACCAATACTTTTCAAGCTATTTCAGGAAATAGAAAAAGAGGGAGAACTTCCAAATTCATTCTACGAGGCCAACATCACCCTGATTCCGAAACCAGACAAAGACACATCAAAGAAGGAAAACTACAGACCAATATCTCTAATGAACCTTGACGCAAAAATCCTCAATAAAATTCTGGCGAATCGGATTCAAATACATATCAAAAAAATTATACATCATGATCAAGTAGGATTCATCCCTGGGATGCAAGGCTGGTTTAATATACGGAAATCAATAAATGTTATTCACCACATCAATAGACTTAAAAATAAGAACCATATGATCATCTCAATAGATGCAGAAAAAGCATTTGACAAAGTACAGCATCCCTTTATGTTCAAAACGCTAGAAAAATTAGGGATAACAGGATCATACCTCAACATTGTAAAAGCAATATATGATAAGCCACAGGCCAGCATCATTCTGAATGGAGAAAAATTGAAGGCATTCCCTCTAAGATCTGGTACAAGACAGGGATGCCCTCTCTCACCACTTCTGTTCAACATAGTCCTCGAAACACTGGCCAGAGCAATTAGACAGTCAAAAGAAATTAAAGGCATAAAAATAGGAAAAGAAGAACTTAAATTATCACTATTTGCAGATGATATGATTCTATACCTAGCAGACCCAAAAGGGTCTACAAAGAAGCTATTAGAGCTAATAAATGAATTCAGCAAAGTGGCAGGATATAAGATCAACACGCATAAATCAAAGGCGTTCCTGTATATGAGCGACAAATCCTCTGAAACGGAAATGAGGACAACTACTCCATTCACAATATCCCCCCAAAAAATAAAATACTTGGGAATCAACCTAACAAAAGAGGTGAAAGATTTATACAATGAAAATTACAGAACCCTAAAGAAAGACATAGAAGAAGACCTTAGAAGATGGAAAAACATACCCTGCTCATGGATAGGCAGAACTAACATCATCAAAATGGCGATATTACCAAAAGTTCTCTATAAGTTCAATGCAATGCCAATCAAAATCCCAACAGCATATCTTGTAGAAATAGATAAAAGAATCATGAAATTCATATGGAATAATAAAAGACCCAGAATAGCAAAAACAATACTAAGCAGGAAGTGTGAATCAGGCGGTATAGCGATACCAGACTTCAAACTATACTACAGAGCAATAGTAACAAAAACAGCATGGTACTGGTACCAAAACAGGCGGGTGGACCAATGGTACAGAATAGAGGACACAGCAACCAATCCACAAAACTACAACTATCTTATTTTTGATAAAGGGGCTAAAAGCATGCAATGGAGGAAGGATAGCATCTTCAACAAATGGTGCTGGGAAAACTGGAAATCCATTTGCACCAAAATGAATCTGAATCCCTATCTCTCGCCGTGCACAAAAGTTAACTCAAAATGGATCAAGGAGCTTGATATTAAATCTGAGACACGGCATCTGATAGAAGAAAAAGTTGGTTATGATCTACACGCTGTGGGATCGGGCTCCAAATTCCTCAATAGGACACCCATAGCGCTAGAGTTAACAAATAGAATCAACAAATGGGACTTACTCAAACTAAAAAGTTTTTTCTCAGCAAAAGAAACAATAAGAGAGATAAATAGGGAGCCTACATCCTGGGAACAAATCTTTACTCCACACACTTCAGATAGAGCCCTAATAACCAGAATATACAAAGAACTCAAAGAATTAGACAATAAGATAACAAATAACCCAATCAATAAATGGGCCAAGGACCTGAACAGACACTTCTCAGAGGAGGACATACAATCAATCAACAAGTACATGAAAAAATGCTCACCATCGCTAGCAGTCAGAGAAATGCAAATCAAAACTACCCTAAGATACCATCTCACTCCAGTAAGACTGGCAGCCTTTAGGAAGTCAAACAACAATAAGTGCTGGAGAGGATGCGGGGAAAAGGGCACTCTTGTTCATTGCTGGTGGGACTGCAAATTGGTGCAGCCAATTTGGAAAGCAGTATGGAGATTTCTCGGAAAGCTGGGAATGGAACCACCATTTGACCCAGCTATTCCCCTTCTCGGTCTATTCCCTAAAGCCCTAACAAGAGCATGCTACAGGGACACTGCTACATCGATGTTCATAGCAGCTCAATTCACGATAGCAAGACTGTGGAACCAGCCTAGATGCCCTTCAATAGATGAATGGATAAAAAAAATGTGGCATTTATACACTATGGAGTATTACTCTGCATTAAAAAATGACAAAATTATAGAATTTGGAGGGAAATGGATGGCATTAGAGCAGATTATGCTAAGTGAAGCTAGTCAATCTTTAAAAAACAAATACCAAATGACTCCTTTGATATAAGGGGTGTAAACAAGGACAGGGTAGGGACGAAGAGCTTGAGAAGAATATTTACAGTAAACAGGGATGAGAGGTGGGAGGGAAAGGGAGTGAGAAGGGAAATTGCATGGAAATGGAAGGCGATCCTCAGGGTTATACAAAATGTCATATAAGAGGTAAGGAGGGGTAAGTCAAGAGAATACAAATGGAAGACATGATTTACAGTAGAAGGGGTAGAGAGAGAAAAGGGGAGGGGAGGGGAGGGGAGGGGAGGGGGGATAGTAGACAATAGGACAGACAGCAGAATACATCAGACACTAGAAAGGCAATATGTCAATCAATGGAAGGGTAACTGATGTGATACAGCAATTTGTATACGGGGTAAAAGCGGGAGTTCATAATCCACTTGAATCAAACCGTGTAATATGATGTATTAAGAACTATGTAATGTTATGAACGACCAATAAAAAAAAAAAAAGAAAGAAATTAATCAAACTGCTACACATGTAGGAACATGTCATAATTCCACTTATAAGCAAAACTATAATGCATCAATTAAAATATATATATTAACAGAAGAAAAAATTAGTAAATTAGTGGAAGAAGGTTGGGGAAGAAGGAGAGAAAGAAGAAAGAACTTGGTATTTAAATGGACAAATCATGTTATATGCATTTATAAACATGTCAAAAAACTCCACAATCATATATAATTGTAATATACTAATAACCCAATTTAACACAACATTAAACAAAAATATAAACTGAAGTTCTTCAAGTTCCTTATTCAGAGAATAAATAACATTCACAGATGAAACAAACAGGTATTGAGTTTGAACAACTGAAATACTTTTAAAGTAATAGATATATTTGTACCAAAATAAAGTTAATATAAAATAAATTCAATTAATCATAAAAAAAAATAAAATAAAATAAAATAAAACAGAATCATGTCCAATTTGAACATTAGAAATAAATCAAGATGGCAGGAAATCAAAATCATCTCTCTATAACAACATGGAATGTTAATTTTCTACAGTATTCAATCAAAAGAGATAGGTTGGCAGATTGGATTAAAAAACAAGACCCAACAATATCCTGTCTGTAAGAGATCTACCTCACAAGTGAAGACATCCACAATTGAAGGTGAAAGTACCATGCAAGTAATACTTACAAACAAGCAGGGTAGCTATTCTCATATCAGAAAATGTGGACTTCAAGCCAAGATTAATCAGAAAAGACAAAGAAGGCCATTATATATTGCTTAAGGGAGTCATACAACAAGATATAATGATTGTAAATATTTAGGCTCCAAACACTTGTACATACATAAAACAAACCCTTTTCAATATTAAGAATCAAACAGATCATAATAGAATAATACTGGGTGACTTTAACACACCTGTCTCCCCAGTAGACAGATCATTCAGACATAACTTAAGTAGAATTAATTAATTAGAGTCTACAAAACTAAAAAATATGATTAATAATATGGGCCTAACAGATATCTATAGAATATTTCATCCATTGATGACTGAATTCACATTCTCAGCAGCGCATGGACATTTTATAAAATAGACCATATTTTAGGGTACAAAGCAAATATAAGCAAATAAAAAATTCTTATGAGAATAATGATAAATATATCAAAATCTCTGGAACAATATGAAGGCTGTTCAACGAAGAAAGTTTATTCCATTGAGTTCATACTTCAAAAGAATGGAAAGATATCAAATAAATAATCCATCATTACAGCTCAAGGTCCTAAAACAAGAATTAACCAATATCAAAATCAGTGGAAGACAAGAGATACCTGAGATCAGATCCAAAACCAATGAAATTGAGAATAAAAAAAAATATAAAAGTGCTGGGGTTGTGGCTCAGCAATAGAGCGCTCATCTAGCATGTGCAAGGCCCTGGGTTCAATCGCAACACCACATAAAAATAAATAAATAAAATAAAGGTAGTGTGTGCAACTGCAACTAAAAAGTAAATATTAAAAAAATAGAAGATAATGCCGGGGGCCAGCCCCTGCGGGGTCCAGGGAGTCCCGAAGGAGGAGTGGCGTCTGCGAAATGATGAGACAGGAGTCGTTCCCTTTGAGCAATCTTCAGAGAGAGAGCTAAAGCTGCTTTCTCTGGGTTCCCTTTTTATTACAATTTTTCTCATCATTATAGATTCACAATACGTCATTGATTATATAACTTAAAACTTTGCCAAGACATGACATTTCCTTAACCATGATTGAGAGCACACTGATCTACATTCTTCCAGGACATGACCCCCAGCCATACAATCATCAAAGTACAGAATCATCAATAAAACATGTCACCAATTTACATCCTTCAGATTTTCCCAAGATTTACTATTTTTCCCAAGATATGTTATTTCCTATTAACTAATGCCAAACTACGTAACCAGACTCTAAGTCTCCTAATTAATCATTAACCTAAAGTACACCTGCACTTTATTTTTAATCTTAAATTCCCATCTAAAAAAGTCCCTTTAAATCTTATATTTAAAATGTCCTAAAGTTTATGAATCATCCTTAAAGCTTATCAAAAACCTATATAACTAAAGATTTAAGAATTTCTAAACTTAAGAATCTAAATAAAATAATATTTTTAACATTATTCTAAAACTGTGTCTTATAAAGCTATTTTAATTAATTTCTAAATTTATTCTCATAAAACTGGTTGAGCTGCTTTCTCAGAGAGTTTCTTTTGTTTCTCAGTCAAGGTACACTAGTTCTCAAAGAGTTTGTTTCTCAGTCAAGGTGCACTAGTTCTCAAAGAGTTTGTTTTTCAGAGGATGATTGTTGTCTGTTATTAGGTTTGTCCACAATGTACTAAGATAGAAGAATAGCCTTTTATTTTGTCCTTGATATGCTGAGGGGTGGGTAGCAGAACAGCTTCCAAGGCATGAACTACCTGTTCTGTTCTAGCCATCTGAAATTTAATTTGTTTGGCATTTAACATACTCATGCCTCCTGTGAGAAACATAAGCATGAAAATGCAAAGTCCCAATTACATAAAAAAGGGTCTCATGGTTTTGGTTACCCACCAACCAGCGTGGCTTTGCCAGCATTCATCCTCACTGTGACCCTGTCAAGACAGTGGGAGAGCAGCTTTGCCAACACTTTTTCTCACTGTGACCCTGTCAAGACAGTGAGTGGGGGATCGCCTTCACCAAGATAAACAAAACAGTTTGTTTTGTGAGAGTATAAACAAGATTGATAAACTCTTAACCAAACTAGCCAAAAGAGAGAAAACACTCAAATTAACAAAATTAGAGATGAAGAAAGGAAATATCACCACTTATACTACTATAATCCAAAGGATCATCAGAAACTATATTGAAAATAATACTCCAATAAACTAGAAAACCTTGAAGTTATTGAAAGATTCCTAGAGATATATGACCTACCCAACTGAACCAAGTAATGACATTGAAGCAGCTAGCAAGAGCCTTGCAACAATGAAAAGCCCAGGGCTGGATGGAGTCTTAGCCGAGTCCTACCAGACTTTTAAGGAGAGCTAGTGCCAATTCTCAAATTATTCCATGAAATAGAAAAGGAGAGAATTCTGCCAAACTCATTTCACAAAGCCAGTATCACCCTGATATCAAAAGCAGACAAAGGAAGGGAAGGGAAGCTTCAAGGAAGGGAAACTTCAGAGCAATAACCTTGAGGAACAGATGCAAAAATTCTCAACAAAATAAGCAAAAACATATTAGAAAGATAGTGCACCATGAACAAGTGGGGTTCATCCTAGGAATGCATGTTGGTTCAACATGTGGAAATCAAAAAATGTAATTCAGCACATAATCAGCATCAAGGTCAAGAATAACATAATTATCTCAATAGATGCAGAAACTACAGTACCCAGTCATGTTTAAAATACTAGAAAAGCTAGGGATAGAAGGAAGTTAACTTGGCATTGTAAAGGCTGTATATGATAAACCCAAGGCCAACATTATACTGAATGGCAAAAAACTGAAATAATTTCCTATAAAAACAGGAACAAAACAAGGATGCCTACTTTTACCAATCCTCTTCAATATAGTCCTTGAAACTCTACCCAGAGCAAGCAAAGGAAATTACAGGGGTACAAATAGGAAAAGAAGAGCTCAAATGATCTCTGTTTGCTGTTGACATTATTATATATTTACCTAGTAGGTAGGTATTTATTTTTTGTGCTGGGGGTTGAACCCAGGGCCTTGTGCATGAGAGGCAAGCACTCTACCAATTGAGTTATATCCCCAGCAATCATTATATATTTAGAAGACACAAAAACTTCACCAGAAAACTTTTCAAAATCATAAATGAATTCAACAAAGCAACAGGATATAAGATCAACAGTCATAAATTAATAACATTCTAATAATGAATCTGCTGAAACCAATAATCTATGAAACCAATAATGAATCTGCTGAAAAATAAATCAAGAAAACTATTCATTCACAATAGTCTCAAAAAGAAAATATTTGGGGATCAATCTAACTAAAGAGGTGAAGGACCTCTACAATGAAGACTATAGAACTAAAGAAAGGCATTGATGAAGACCTTAGAAGATGGAAAGACCTCCCATGTTGTTGGATAGGCAGAATTAATATTGTCATAATGGCCATACTCCCCAAAGTTCTAATCAGATTCAACACATCCCCATCAAAATTTCAATGATTTTTTTTCACAGAACTAGAAAAGGCAGTTCTGAAATTCATTTGGAATGATGAGAGACCCAGTCAATAGCTAAAACAATTCTTAGCAATGAGAGTGAAGTGGGGTTATCACACTACTTGATCTCAAATTACACTACAGAGCTATAGTTACAAAAACAACATGATACTGCAACCAAAACAGGCATAGAGATGGATGGAATAGAGTCAAAGGCACAGAGACAAACCTGTATAAATACTTATCTGATGCTTGACAAAGATGCCAAAAACATACATTGAAGAAGAGTGTCCTCAACAAATGGTCCTGGGAAAACTGAAAATCCATATGAAGTAGGATGAAATTTAACCTCTGTCTCTCATATTGCACAAAACTAGATTAGATTAGAAACTGCACTTACTAGAAGAAAATGTGGGCCACATACTCCAACAATGTCAGCTCCGGAAATGACTCCCTTAACAAGACTCTCAATTCACAAGTAGTAAAATAAAAAAAAAATCAACAAATGGGATGGCATCAAATTAATAAGCTTCTTCACATCAAAGGAATCAAGAGCATGATGAGAGGGCCCTTAGAGTGGATGATAATCTTTGGCACCTGCTCGCCAGATCATATAGAGAATATACAAAGTACTCAAAAAACTTAACACCAAAACCAAAACCAAACAGTCTTGATGCTGTCGCTCAGCAGTAGCGCACTTGCCTGGCATATGTGAGGCACTGGGTTCGATGCTCAGCATCGCATATAAATAAATAAAGGTCTATAAATAACTACACACACACACACACACACACACACACACATATACACACACACAAACAAAAAAACTCAATAATTGTCAAACAAACTAAACTGATACTTCCCCAAATAAGGAATAAAATAGTTAACAAATATGTATGAAAAAATATTAAACTTTGCTAGCTATTAGGGAAATGCAAATCAAAACTATATTGTGATTTCATCTCCATCCAGAATAGCAACTATCAAGAATATAAATAATAATAAATTCTGGCAAGGATGTGGGGGAAAGTGTACACTCATATATTGTTGATGGGGCTATAAACTGGTGCAATCACTCTGGTGTATTACTCAGCCATAAAGAAGAATGAAATTATGGCATTTGCCAGTAAATGGATGGAACTGGAGGCTATCATGTAGATGATATAAACCAGTCACCCAACAGTCAGAGGTTGAACATTTTGTCTGATATGCCAAAACTAATAATACAAAATAAGGAGAGGATTAAAAAGTGAGAGAGAAAGGAAATAAAAAGGCAGAGGGAATTTCATCAAAAATAGAGGAAAGATCAGTAGAGTAGATGAAAGGGATTAAGGTGAAGAGGGGAGGGATGGAAAAAGAGCAGTGGAATGGATCTGACTGAACTTCTGTATGTGCATGCATGAATAGAGCACAGTGAATCCCACATCAAGTATATCCACAAGACACTAATTTTAAAAAAGCATAAATAAATTACAAAAAGATCAGTATACTAAAGGCAGGGGAACAGTTCGAAGGAGGGAGAAATGGGAGGGAGAAGTGCTAGGGACTGAATTAGAGCAAATTATATTCGATGCTTTTGTTGAGATTTTAAAATGTATTCTAATGTTATACATGATTAAAACTAATTTTTTAAAAAGTATATAATAGCTTCCCTTCCCAGTACTTCCCTAACAGAATGCACCTCATCTTCTGTGCCCCTGATGAGGTGTATTTGGCTAAGGTCATGCGAGTTTTTCAAAGCTTAGATATACACCTATAGTCTCTTCTTTATATTAATTCAAGAGAATAACCTTGCTAGAATCACTTTATCCAGGCTAGTTATTATTTAAAATGTGACTTGGAGTATCATCTCAGGTTTTTGGTTAATTACTGATAGTTGGAAGATCATTTTGTTCATAAATCATGTAGCATTCTGAGTAACTTTTTAAAAGCCAGCAATTTTGAAGAAGGTGAAAAGGACTGAGGAGCAAATTTATATTAGGAGATAGTAGCTTGGATTTTGTTCTCTCCTTGACTTAACAATATTTTCTGGCTCTGTGGACATTGTTTTCCTTATCTGGAATCTGACAATTCAAACCACACCATATTTGGGGCCTTATGTGAGCAGTTGCCTTCCTGAGATGGCTAAAATGCCCATTTTTAAGTAGGAAGGTGACAATAGAAGGAATCTGAGGAAGAAACAGAACAACTTAAAGCTAGTCCAAATTAGGCTCAATAGTTATTCTCTTGTGCACTTGTGATTAACCTATTTATATTTCTCACCTACTTTATAACGTAATTATGTCACAAAGGTAGAACGAAAATGACAGCTTCTTTGACATTCCATAGGATATTGCCTTTCTATTCTGTCAATCTTTTTTTTTCCCCTGTATGAAACATAATGTTTATACATTTTGAGTTATATGTTTTTTAACCTTTAGAAATCTTTTTGTCTGGAAGGAAGCATGTCTTGCATAAATTGTATTCATACATACTTTATGTCATATGATCATCTCAGTATCTAGTAGATCTTTTTAACTTTAACTGTAATTGCTTTGATTATAAATATTCAAATTTAAGTGAAAAACATATAAACGTATCTAGAAGCATTAAAACATTTTATTTACTTTGAAAACTTAAATCACATTTGTGATTTTTCTTGGCATAAAATATATTAAACACTGCTTATATTTGCTTATGTTTTAATTGGATGAGAGTTAACTGTCATTTGTGTAGCTACTTTTAAAATTATACCTTAAATTTAGTTGATAACTACAAGCCATCAAAGTCTGAGATTATCATTAAAAAGTTATTGGGTGCTGTATAGTAACTGTATTCACACACATACACAAACACACACACACACATACACACACACTACAGAATCTTTTTTAAGTGTTGTAATTTATCCTAGTTAACATATAAAACAGAAATATATATTTTCATTATACTTAATGTATAAATTTAAGTTTGAAATTTATGGGATAATATAATTTTGACATTTTTAAAGGTTAGCAATTAATTTAATCCTGAAGAATTAGGAGAAAAGAAAATATTCCCAGTGGCTCTTCTCTTCTATTTAGGAAGTCACTCTGATGCTTTTAGGTTTGAATTGTGGACTTTATTCCCCTGTGCAAATAAATAATTAATTAGTATATTTTAAGACAGAAGTTTTAAAACTTTTTGGTCTCAGGACCAAAAAACTAATGAAGACTCTAAAGACGCTTTTATTATTTTGTGCAATTTATTGATATCAGTATTTATTGCATTATAAATTATGACAGAAAAAGTTTAAGAACATTTATTATTTTATTTGCATAATAACTTTTTTGGGGGTGGATACTGGGGATGATTGAGCTGAAGGGCACTTGACCACTGAGCTGCATCCCCAACCCTATTTTGTATTTTTAGAGACAAGGTCTTACTGAGTTGCTTAGCACTTTGCTTTTGCTGAGGCTGGCTTTGAACTTGCGATCCTTCTGTTTCAGCCTCCTGAGCCACTATAACTTATTTCTTAACACAATATGTTTATTTGAAAAATGACAGTATTTTCTGATACAAAATATTTAATAATAAGTGTGGCATTGCTTTGCATTTTTACAAATGTCTTTAATGTCCGACTTAATAAAGGCATTTGAATTGCTTTATATGCTGCATTCATTCAGTTGCAGTGCTTTGTGGTGGTTGAAGTATAAAGAAAATTCAGGCAGGTTTGCTTGACAATGGTGGAATAGAGAGGACCTAGGAGATCTCCCGAAAGTGCCATAGAGACCCTCAGACTACACTTTAAGAATCCATGTTTAAGCTGGGTGCTGTGGCAAATGCCTGTTAATCCCAGCTACTTTGGAAGCTGAAGCAGGAGGATCTGAGGTTCCAGGCCAGCCTGTGAAATTTTGTGAGACCCTATCTGAAAATACAGAACAAAAGGAGTTGGGAGTGCAGCTTAGTGGTATAGCACCCTGGGGTTCACTTCCCAGTCCTGGAGGAAGAAGCTGTTTTAAGATGTTGCTCTATGAATTTAAAGATGCTATTTCCCCCTTCCTTCAAATATTAGAAGTTGGGTGAATGTGATGACAATGAGAAGTTATTGAAACTTTTGCATTAATGTTTGCTGTTGTTAGTGGTTCTGTGGATTAAATATAATAGCTTTGATACTATATTCTCAGGGAGATTTAGGTTAGTATAGCCTTTAAATGGGTGTGGGAGCTCTAGACCAGGGCTACTTGTGTTGAAAAACCACTCCTACACTGATGACTTTGTAACCTTGGGCAAGATCCTTAATCTGTTGTCAGTTTCAATTTGTTCTTCTCTAATATGAGAATAGCAATCATCCTCATTTCCTAGTATTTGAAGATCTGGCATGTAATGAGCACGGAGCAAGTGAACTTTTATTATTGTTATATTTGGTTTCCATGTGCAGTTTAGTGTGAATGCCGATATATCTTTGTCCTGTTTCACATCATTCTTTACAGTTTGCTGTAATACATGAGCTTGACTGTACTTTAACTGACCATAAGCTTCATAGTTCTGTAGCTCAGAGGCGGTCTGAGAAGACAAAGGGGTATGGAGGTGTGTTGACGCATCTGTGAGGTCTGGGTTGTGGGGTAAGCATTGAGGACCAGGGTCTCCTTTTAGATACTCATACCTGGGATTCCATATAAAACTGTTAGAAGAGATGCTTCCACAGTTAAACAATGGCTGATATCCACTTGCTATTAACTGCCAGTGTACTAGTTGTAAAAACAGATCTACTGTTTTTGCTATTTTTTCTCTATTTTTTTTTCACTAAGGATAAAATGTCTGTGTGTACCATTTAATTTTGTCCCTGGTACTTGTTCTAGGCCATCATCTCTAAGATTTCATAGAAAACATCTTCCTCATTTTCATAGGGATCAGGAAAAGTGCTGTATTGTAGGTGACTGCATCATGCAATCCAAGTAATGGATTTCGACTTTTCCCATGTTCAGGAAAGCAAGTACACACACCTTACCTTCCCTACCCTTCCAGTTGTTGAGAATTAATGTGAGTGGAAGCAGGTGGGAACTCCTGCACTGGGGTGGACCACTTTACCTTAGCAATTGTAACAATGATTTCTAATAAAATTGCATTGATTTCCCCATATTTTATATTGCTTTTATTTTCCCATTCCTTTTCAATACCATCTACAGAAAGTGGTTAGAAATACTAGTTTATTACTTACTGTAAAGGTTACAGGCTGCAAGGGAGGGGTAGCGGTTTAATGGAAAAAGTGTGCATTTTAATGTTAGAGATTCTTGGGTTCAGAGACTGGAAATATCATTTGTTGGTGTGATTTGAGCCAAGATAATTTATCTGAGGCTCCCTTAATAAGTGGCTGTAATGGTACTGCACAGAGATATTGTAGAATTCTTTCTGTTATTGAATGTAGTAGCTGTACTCCAAGAAACCACATGTCTGGCATGGGGTGTGGGGGAGGAACAGTTTTCCAACAGAAGGGAATGCTGTAAAGGAAGGTAGAGTAGGGTACTGAGAAGGCAAAATAGAGAGATGGTGCTATGTGAGATTACCTAATGCAGGACTTGGAAACCTGTTCACACTATCTCCTCTGCTTAGGCTCTTTGGTTGCTCAGTGCAGAGACCTAGTAGAGGTAGGCTAAGGTGAAAGGTGATATATGGGAAGGCTTCTGAAGGGTGTTCATGGAATCCATGTACAGGATTGTAACCAGTCTAAGGAGGAGCAAAACCCTGATGGGAACGCTGCTGAGGGTTCTGCTGGGATCTATCCTTATCTATTGTCTTCATTCTCCTTTCTCACTGGAGTCTGTTTTTCTCCATTTCCACATAATGAATGTAGCCCCTGCCACCAATTCCCAGTCTATGTGTTATCATCCACCTACCCAGAGAAGGATCAATCTGATTTGCCTTAGTTCTGGTTACACCTTTTCCAGTAGGGGATCTGATTTGTTTAGCTTGAATTTGGACACTACTTGCCCCCATCGGCATTGCCAGGGGCTACAGTCCTACATATGCAGGGCAGCTTTTCATGTAGATGTATGGATGGTAGGGCATGGAGGAGATGGGGCAATTCTTGAAAAACAGATGTTTGGAGGAGTGTCTGGTGTACTCTTGTTATTATTTATACTGGAAAGCAAACTGAATAAGCATGAGAGTATCCATTTGAGTCTTGGCTCTGCTGCTTTGAGTTGCAACGGCCCTGAGCAGAAGGGTAGGGAAGATAAGGTGTGTGTACTTGCTTTCCAGGAGGGTGCGCATTTCAGTGCCTGGTTGTGTCACGTGCTTATTAACACATTGAAATCCACAGTGAAGGATCAGTGGGGGTTGTTGCTATTGCTGCTGCTGCTGTTTCTATGATTATTTGTATTGCCATAATCATCTTTGTTACCCACTATACTTATCCAGGATCATTCTTGAGGGGATCACACCAAGTAACTTATGTGAAAGCAATTTAATCATGCATGTATACCCCTTAAGGTATTGTGACTTAACCATCATCTCTAATGCCATTCTCTTCATTCTTCTTACCCAAGTGCTGATCTTGCTGTTTAAGTCTTTCTAAGATTAAAGTGGTAAATCTCCTTTCTTTTTTCTAATTAGTTGATATTTTATTTGTATTGATGAAATACAGTTGAGTACATCAAGGAGTTACAGTAAAGATGCATCCTAGAAATGATTCTCCACTGATGTAAGAAATAACCATAAATTCTTGTAATACTGATGATTCTAGATACTCAACATATTTCCATTAACCCAAAGACTGTGTGTGTCTGTGTGTATGTATGTATATATATATATATATATATATATATATATATATATATATAGATAGATAGATAGATAGATATAGATATATAGAGATAGATAGATATATAGATAGATAGATAGAACATATTTCCATTAACCCAAAGTGTGGGTGTCTGTGCACATGTGTGCTCATGTGTGTTCTGTTAATATTTATTATTTCTCTGCAGTAAAGGACTCAAGACAATGGAGGTGAGCCCCAAAACTCCCCCTTCCCCCCGTAATAGATAGGTTACAGCTACAATTCAAATTGTAAGGAAGACTTGACAGTAGACACTTTTGTGTGGGTCTGGTCAGACAATTTTGTGGGAGTCTGATCAGCTGGCCCTTGTGACCTTGAAATTAATTATTGTGTGTCATATAATAGGGATCAAGCTCAGTATTTTTTTCCATATAAATATCTAGTTGATCCTGCAGATCAATCTCCTTTCTAAGTTAATTGCTTTTGGAAATTTTTGGATGTTTGATATATGAAAACCTTGAAAAAGTGAAAATCTCAAGAATAGCAGTGACTGATGTAATCTCTTGTCACATATCCTCCTTAGAGTGTTTTTTTTCCATGTTCAGTATTGTACCTTGGAGGTATGGAATTACCTTTACTTGACAACTTATGAATAAGTTATGTGGAGTTTCTGAATTATAACTCATACTTAAGTAACTGTGAAACATGAAGAGAGGGAAAAAAGGAAAGACCTCGAGTTCCTAGTCACATTCCTCATATGCCACGTGTTTACAGCTTCCTGCTTGCTACACACAAGCAGAAGGTTACATGAGGGGGAGATGCAGGGAAGGCTCAGTCTCTTTGATTGAAACTTAACTATGAAAAGCACTGACAAGGCTTCTTTTTTTCTGAGGCTTTTCTTTGGTTATCACGAGCTTTAGAAACTGGTAAAGCCTCATTTCATCTAGCAATCTGGGAATATTTTCAAAGGTTAAAGTGGGTTCATTGTAAAATTTCTTTCAGAAATTCCTAGAAAAAAACAACTTATTGGGAATCCTTTAGAAAAATAATTTCTTTTTCTGTTTTAAATATGACATGGCTTAACTTTCCTTCCAAAAGGTTTTCAAGTGCAAATGAAAATATGATTAGTAAAAATTTATTTCAGCCTTCTGCTTAGGAATATACTTCATAATTCTTTGATGTCATGATATGTTATTAAATGTTGATCTGAGAATTAATTAAATTATACAATTTTATATTTAAAAATAGTTTTAGAATTTTATATGACTCATAAAATAAACTTATATTTATTGTAGGTCTAGGCTATGTAAATAACTGGCACAAAGTGAAATAATTAAATTTAACCAATAAATATAGAAAGACCAAATGCTGTTATTGGTGAGATAACTTCATAATCTGAAATCCTACTGGAACTATTAACTTGGAATATCTAACAAACCAGAAATAATATTGCAGCTTCACCTGATCGTTCACCTGCTCACCCTCTGCTTCTTGCACTTCTTTTCAAGGACTTTCCTTGTGGAGCACCCAGGACAGCACATCATCCTCCCTCCCCTCTGGTCCTCCTTGTCTCCCAGGCACTGTCCTCTTATCTGTTTCTTGTGTACAAAAAGGACAGCCTGTGCATGTGAAGTGTCAAGTTTGCTGAGTGTATACTTTCTAAACTTATACAACACTGAAACTTTCTAAAGCTGTGCCAGGTCATATTTTACAAGGTCATGGATTTAATTTGAAGAACACTGGAATTTGGGATAGGAAAATGGAGTAACTGACATGGTGAGAAAATGGTCACTCCCTTATCTGTGAAATCTTGGACTTTTGATACACTTTCTTCTTTTTGGGAGACTCTTCCTTTGATACTGTTATAAAACTTTGTGGGGTTTTGGAGAAGTCTGCTGAAGCATGGTAACATTAATCATTTTGTTCCTTCTTAGAGGACACTTTTCACCAGGCAGTGGGATAAAGTGCAGGAAGCTCTGGAGGTGAGTTGGCCCAGTGTTCTAGACTTGAGCTTGGGGTCAGCTAGTTCCATGACCTTGTCTCAATTGTTTGGGTTTCAGATTCTTTTTCTGTAAAATAAGAAAGTAAGATTGACTTGCATCTGTATTTTAAAAACCATTTCCATCAAACACTAGCTCATTTAATAGATACTCTTGGTAAAGTGCAAATTCGACTGGGAATTGATTTAAAAAGCACATGTGAGACCTAGAAGAGGTCATAAAGATCATTTTCTTGGTAGTCTAACCCATTGATTTTACAAATGAGGTCATTAACTTCCAGAGTAGTGAACCTGTGTAATTGATAGGGAGGTTGTTTTCTTGAACTTGAATGGAGGTGAAAAGGTAGGTTAAAAAGGATAGACACCCTGTTTTCCTGGCTCTGTTTTCATCTGTCCATGGCTAGATTGAGGAAATGTTTTTAGGGGCTACAGTTTTGTGCCTTCACATGGAACTGAAAGAGAATAGTGAAATAATGAGATTATGTTCTGAACTTTGAAGCAGTAAATGAAGTCAGCCTGGAGATAGAGCCTTTAATGGATGGATGCATGAGTAATTCCATTTTGATTGTTGTATCACAATTTATGCATTTTACATAATCCACAATGCTTAGGCAACTGATTTATCCAGCAAATGACCAGAAAATCTACTCTCTTCCCTTTATGCATGTAGTTTGACTTTCCTCTCATGATTTGTTTTTTCAAAAGTTCTGATTGTGGTAATTGGGACTCAGTCGTTGAAGAGAATTTTCACAATTGCTTATGTGTATGTAGCATTTTGATAAGGGCAATTTAAATTCAGACAATCAGTATTTGGAGGACTTCTGCATCCCATGAAGAATAAGAGCAGTTTCTTTTCCTCTGGAATCCTCACTACCTTGAATTAGAACAGACAATTGGCTGGAGGTGATGTGGAGACTGGTTTAAAAGAAAATATACTGCAATTAAATGAACTGCAGAAAGAAAAGAAGGTTCTAGTTATCTTATTGCTGAGGATTTTTTGTTTTACGCATTTCTAAATTTTCTCTTATGAAATTCCACCTAGTGAATACTTAGGAATGTAATGTCCCAAGGTTTGATGAAAAAGTAACCAAAAAAAAATATATATATATATATACAGTAGTTTCAAAGACTCCAGACAATTATTGCCTTTTCTTTTTAAGATAAGTGATGTTTCTTAAGTATATTTTTAAGGATAAAATAATAAACTGAAGCAAGGTTTCAAGTAAGAACAGTTTAATAAGATACCAGTGCTTTGGATTAGATAGAGAAAAGTGAAATATCTTTATGTTAATCCAGAAAATCAGAAAAAAATCTGTATAAGAAGGATGATGTATACGTGAATATTTATTTTGTAATACTTGGTAGGTTTGAAAGAATGCTGGTCTACACAGCACATTGTTGATTGCCCCGTGGAGTATGAACATTACCTTGTACCAGGTCCTGGTACGCTAACTGTGTAAACACAGAGAATACTACAGAACTATTTTGGACTTAAAAATGTACATGCACAGAAAGTCCAGGTGACTCATAGCCTTTTATTTGTAACTAGAAAGAGATCTTGGCACAGGACGAGGTGAAAAGAATGGCAGTTGAAGTTGTTTTTGAGGGCTGTGATGCAGTGACAGAGGATAGAGCTCTAGAGGTCTCAAGTCTGCTACTCAGGTGACCTATGTGGTCTCAGAAATGGAATGGCCAACCTCCTTGGGGATGAATCACACACAGAAAGTGTGTTCTTCATAACTTGTTTGAGAAAAGTAATCCAAATGCAGACAGATGGGGGTGCTAAAATTTATCTTTTACCTTACATACTTATTTATAAATCATATAAGTGAATGGATTTTTAATATTGTAGGAGGTGGATGATAGAATTTAAAAGCTTATTGAATAAATCCCGGTCTATGTACTTGCATGTATCAAATGACAGATTTTTATTGCCTTACAGTGAATAGAGTTAATTTATTAAAACTTTTAAGAAACCTGCTTAGTGTGTTCTTGACAGCACTCGTTTTAAAAAACCTCTCACTCATATTTTTGTACCTTTTATTTTATCACATCTGCTTAACTATAGTCCATAGAATTCTTGCCTCACCACTCATATCAAAATTCAATAGTAGGAATTCTTATTGAAAATAATGAGTAGAATATATATGTGATTAGAAGCAAATGCATATGCATAGATTCTTTGCTTTAATCATGGTCTTTTGAAAGCTGTGGTTGTAGAGTTATCTCCTGAACAGTCAGTTTGGTTGATTTGTATCATACTATGAGTTAAATGAATGGCAGTGAGCCAGTGTATTTTCCTTCATAGTTTTTCAAGTTTGTGTTTAATAGACAAAATATGTACATAGCTTATGACACAGAATATGCTTTTAAAAAAATACTGCAGTAAAATGCACTTATTTGTGGTAAATTATAATTTACATGTGTTTAGTTCAGTTTACTGAAAAGCTAAGATTTTGTTTATTTTAGAAGGTCATGAGAGGTATTTGACTTAAAATTAAAAAAAATATGGAAACTGTATTATATCTAAATATTCTTTTTTTACCATACAATTTATTTTTATTTTTTTTAGTCATACATGACAGCAGAATGTATTTTGACATATAATACATGCATGGAATATACATACATCAATCATAATGTCTATTATATTCTGATGCCCTTCCTATCCCCCCTACTCCTCCCTCCTCTCTCATACTTTCTCTCTATCCAAACTAATGTGACACACTCTTTTTTTCTTTTTCTCATCACAACATCATACATGTATTCTATATAACAATGCGATTCTCCTTCCATCTTCCATTCAACTCCCCTTCTTCCTCTTTTTCCCTCCCACCTCTCTTCGCTATTTAGTGGTAGTCTTCTTCTCATGCTCTTCCTCCCTATCCTATTTTGAGTCATTCTTTAGGAATATGTGATGGAAAATGTAGGAGAAAATGGAACCTAAGGAAGACAACATTTTTTAATATTTACAGTCCCTGAAAGAAATCTGTTTTCAGTCTTCTGCAGTTTTGATGCTACTATTGTGTCTCCTTTTTCTTCTCATTCTCAGCATAAAGGAAAGATGGTGAGCACATTGAAAAATCATATTGGCTATGGCTTAGCTTCCCTAACCATTTCCTGGCAAACATGAGGTCATTGTCTGGTCTTTAGGAGACTGGTTGCAAGGTTTGCTGGCCTCTGCTTTATAGAAAGCAGGACTCATAATGTGGGAAATACCCTAGATGTTAGGGAGCTACAAATGACAAATGGACACAATAGATTTCATATTAATCTAATCAAAGATTTATTTATTCTTCCTGGTCAGCAGGCAGGGCATGTGAGAGAAGTTTTCTTAGCTCTTGTGAGAATATTTACCTTCTTTTCTAAAATATTAGGCTTTCAAATTTGGAATGGATTATAATAAAGACTTAAAAATTGGTGACAGTCTACTGTGGAAGGGACTGTTTTCAGTGAATGCCTTAATTAACAAATCTAAACTGAACCCCCAAAACGATTTGACTCATAAAGATGAGCAGATTTGGTTTGAATAAGATGAGAGAATTTCTGTGAGTTGGAATGATCATGGTATGTTGGAATCATCTGTTATAAACTTTAAGTGCTCTGGTGCTCCAAATTTTTGAGTTTTGATGAAGAATGTTGAAAGTGACCATGTTTTGAGTAACTATTAGGAGTGGAAAGGTAGAGAAGTAGAAAATCACAAGCAGGGGTGCATGGACTTATAGTCCTAACAATTACTATAATGGCTAAAAAAATAGATAATAAACCTTTAAAAATAATTTTAAAATTATGGTAGAATATACTTGGCAAAATTTCCTGTTTCAAATATTTTGAAGTGTGTAATTCAGTGGCATTAAGTATATTTACATTGTTGTACAGCAATTAACATAATCTATCTCCAGAACTTTCTAATCACCCCAAACTGAAACTCTATAATCATTAACCAAAACTAGTCATGTTTTCTTTTTCTTTGTTATCAGGGATTAAACCCAGGAGCATTTAACCAGTCAGCCACATCCCCAATTCTTTCTTATTTTGAGATAGGTTCTCTCTAAGTTGCTTTAGATAGAACCTTCCTAAATTGCTGAGGCTGGCCTCAAATTTGTGATCATCCAACCTCAGCCTGCCAAGTTCCTGGGATTATAGGTGTGCGCCACCTAGAATGCTGTAGGCTACCATAATATTTTCTGTCTCTATAAACTTGACAATCCTAGATACTTCATATAAGTGGAATTGTGTAATTTTTATTCTTTGTATATAGCTTATTTTTCTTAGCATAATGTTTTCAAGGTTTATTCTTGTTGTAGCATGTACTACAATGAATGTTTAGATTACATTTTGTTTAGTCATTCATCCATAAAAGAAAATTTGGGTGATATCTACATTTTGACTATTGTCAATAATGTTGTTATGAACATTGATATCCAAATTTCTTTTGGTATCTCTGCTTTAAATTCTTTTCAGTATATGCTTAGCCATGGGATTATAGGATCATAAACTAAATTATTCATTCTGCTTTCATGTATTTTAAAAATGAAACCAATAAAAAATTAAATGCAATTTACAGCTAACTTATGGAAAATACTGACAAACTGTATTAGACATCTTTGCAATTTTTTTTGCAATTGTTCTATAACTTATTACAAAATAACAAAGTTAAAGAAAAAAAAATTTTAAAGAATCACATTGTTTTCTGTTGTGACTGGACCTAGCAATGTACTGGGTATTGATTTCTCCAAATCCTTGCCAACACTTACTATTTTCTATTTTTTAAGGTAGTGGCCATCTTACAAGGTATGAAGTATTATTTCATTGTGGTTTTGATTTCTTTTTCCTAATTATAAGTGTACTTTGAGCATCTTTTCATATGCTTTTATTTTATTTTTTAATTTGTTTGATGTTTTTAATGTCTTTTTTTATTTGTTTTAATCAATTATACATGACATTAATATTTTGGCACATTATGCACAAATGGAGCACAACTTCTCCTTCCTCTGGCTGAACATGGGGCAGAGTCACACCTGTAGTATAATCATACATGTGTATGACTAATATTGTCAGTCTCATTCACTGTCCTTTCTTCCCATCTGCATACCTTCCTTCATTCCCCTTTGCACAATACAAAGTTCCTTCTTTCTTCCCTACCCACCTCTGCCCCACCATAAGCTTTTTTGACCATTGGTCATCTTCTTTGAAGAAATGTCTATTTAAGTCCTTTGTCCATTTTTAGGTTGAATTGCTTGTTTGCTGTTGAATTTTATAAGTTCTTGATATATTATAGATATTAATAATTTATGAGATACATTATTTGCAGATATTTTCTATTACATGGTTTGCCTTTCCATTCTCTTGATAGTGTTCTTTGATGCATAAGTATTTTTAATTTTGATGAAATCTAATTTGTGTATTTCTTTTGTTGTTTGTTTTTGGTAATGTGGCATTGCCAATTCAAGTCAAACAGGTCTTCAGGTGTATTTTCTCTTAAGAGTTTTATTGTTATAGCTGTTGTGTTTAGGTCTTTGATCCATTTTGAACTAATTTTTGTATGTGACATAAGAAGGTAAGGGAACCACCTCATTTTTTTGCATGATGGTATCCAGTTTTCTCATGCCATTTGTTGAATCAATAAACTTTTAAAATAACCTTTTATTAAACTAAATATATACACAAAGTACATATAATAATATAGCTAAATGAATTTTTACAAAATGAACATATGTGGAAAACTAGCACTCAGAGGATATGGGAGAAAAGGCACACTCCTAATACTGCTGGTGGGACTGCAAATTGGTGCAGCCAATCTGGAAAGCAGTATGGAGATTCCTTGGAAAATTGGGAATGGAAACACCACTTGACCCAGTTATCCCACTCCTCAGTCTATACCCAAAGGAATTAAAAACAGCATTCTATAGGGATACAGCCACATCAATGTTTATAGCAGCATAATTCACAATAGCTAAATTGTGGAACCAACTTAGATGCCCTTAAGTAGATGAAAATGTGGCATATATACACAATGGAATAGTACTCAGCAACAAAAGAGAATAGAATCATGGCAATTGCAGGAAAATGGATGGAGTCAGAGAAGATAATACTAAATGAAGTTAGCTAATCCCCAAAAAACTAAAGTCGGTTGGGAAGGGGATCATGGGAGGCTTAGACAAACTAGATAGGACAAAGAGGAGGGAGAGAAAGGGAGAAGGAATGGGGGTAGAAAAGATGGTGGAATGAAATGGACATCATGACCCTCAGTACATCTATGAAGTCATGAATGGTGTGAATGTACATTGTATACAACCAGAGATATGTAAAGTTGTGCTCCCCTGTGCACAATCATATATAACAGTAACAATAAAAGTATATATGTAAAAAAGAAACAGGATATTATCAGGACCAAAGTTACCCCCTTTTGCTCTTGTACTCACTTCTTCCAGTGTCTCATCTCACTACGAGTGATTATCCTCCCTAGATTGATTTTGTGTGTTCTTGAGTTTATATTACTAAAATAGAACAGTAGGTAATATTTCCTTTCTGTTTTTTTTTATGCTTAGCATAGTGTTTGTGAAATCATTTGTGTAGCAGTTAAAAAAATTCTGTATAGCATTTTATTTTATAAATATATTGCAATTTATTCATTATCCTATAAATGGACTTTTTGATTGTTACTAGTTTGAGATATTAGGAACAGTTCAGCTATAGATATTCTTGTATATGTCTTTTATGTCTTTGGGTGAATATGTTAATTTTGTTGGGTATTAATTAGGAATAGGTGTGTGTGTGTGTGTGTGTGTGTGTGTGTGTGTGTGTGTGGTGGAGGAAAGCATCACAGAACATCACCACCAAGAGGCAGAGAACTAGCAAGCTGTACTAAACAGAACAGAATATAAATCCTAAAGGAAAGTCCCCAGTGACTTACTTCTTCCAGTCACACCTACCTGCCTGCAGTTACCACTCAGTTAATCCCTATCAGTAGATTAACACACCAGTTAGGTTAAGGCTTTCATAACCCATTTCACCTCTAAACTTTCTTGCATCTTGCATCATCTCACATGTGAAATTGGAGGATGCCTCACATCTAAACCTCAACAGCTTTGTTGTTTTACCTTTGACATTTGGATCCATAGTACATCTGGATTTCCTTTTGGTGTATAGGTTAGGTAGATATCAATGTTCTTTCTATACCGCAGCCACCTAAGTACTATTGTATTGACCTAAGTACTAAATACTGACATAAGTACTATTCGTTCAAGACCATCTTTCCCCATTGTACATACAGTTACATTTCCTTATTTAAAACTGTGTCACTTGTCCTAAGTTAGGTAACTTTTCTGAATTACTAATCTGTTCTAGTGGTGTCCATGTATCTTTTGTTAGTGTCATGCTGCATCATTATTGTAGCTTTGTAATATCTTTAAATATGGTAATGTAAACCATCTAGATTTATTCTATTTCTGGTCCATTTCATTTCAATGTAAATTTTAGGATTAGTTTACCATTTTCATTAAAAAATTACTCCAACATATTAGTTTTTTATTAGGTTGTATTGAATCTCTAGATCACCTTAGAGACAATTTTGATCTTACAGTATTTAGTTTTCCAATCCATATATATGGTATATTTATTTACTTGTGTACTATTAATTTTTTTCAAGTATATTCTAAGAAACTTTAAATTATCATTTTAATTGTACCTATTTATGTGTTTTAGTGTGATAATAAGTACAAATGATGTATAATCAATTATCAGCATAAGCCAGCATTTCTATCTCCTCAAACATTTTTGATTAACACATAATAATTGTACATATTTAAGGTATACAGCTGTATACTTTATGTATTCAATGTGCACTGACGAAATCACAGTAATTAACATTTCCATGTCCTTAGCATTACTTTCGGTTTGGACCATTGAGTTTCTCTTTTCTAGTCATTCATAAAATATATAATAGCTTATTGTGAACTGTACGCCCTCTACTGTGCTGTGGAGTAGAACTTATTACTTCTATACATCAATAATGCATTATAGATTGCAGAGTAAAGATCTCATTTATCTTTTATTAGATTTATTATTTTACCTTTAATATTAATTAATGGTCTTGCAAATGGCATTTTTAAATTTTATTTTGTGTTTGATGATTTAAAAACAATTACTTTTTATATTGAGCTTGTGTCTAGCAATTTTGGTAAATTCTCTTATTTATAATTGTTGATTTTCTGAGGTGTTTTTGTGTGTTTGGAATCATGTTACTTGCAGATAATGAGAGTTTTCTTCCTCTGATCTTTTTGCTTGTATTTATTTTTCTCACATAATTACACTAATCAGTGCATCTTTTATAATATGGATAGTAATGGTAGTGTGTATCCTTATCTTTTTATCTATATTGTGAGAAAAGCTTCCCCAAACTCACTATTATATAATATTTACTGAAGATCAGTTATAAAAACTCTTTGTCAGAATGAGGCAGTTCCCTTCTATTTCTAGTTTGATAAGTTTTTTTTTTAAATCAAGATTGGTGTTAAATTATGTCATTTTTTAATCTATTAAAGTAGTTACAATTTACATCTTTCTATTAATTAAATGTCAGAACACTTTGAGAGTATGATTCACACACACATACACACACACACACACACAGACATAGTACATCTCGATGAGATTGGGGATTAAGGATACATCCATGAAAACACTATCATCATCAAGGCCATAAACATATGCTTTATCTCTCAAAGTTTACTCCTATGTTTGCTTGTTTTTGTGGTAAGAACACTTAAGATCTGCCCTTTTAACAAATTTGAATATATAATATTGTATATATATTGTATTATATATAGTATACCTTATATACTTTATTATACAGAGTATATATTATATACTTTAATATTTATGTACTATATTATATATACTATGTTATTATAGTATATATTATGTTGTATGTATATATGCTATATATTGTATATATTCTATACTATATAGTATAGTATTTAACATATTATTGTGTTACTTTAATATTACTATTAAATACTCAATATATTAATTACAATAAGAAAAGTCTTATTTAAGCTTACACTTTTAAGGGTTTCAATCCATGATTGATTGTTCTTTTTGCTTTTAAACCTCTGGTAAGGCAGCGCATGTTGGCAGGGAGAGTATGGTGGAACAAAGATGCTCACCTCGGGGTGACTGCCAAGTGATAGAGAAAGAGGAAAGGGCTGAGGTTCCAATACCCTCTTCCCAGTAGACCCTGCCTCCTAAAGGTTCCACCGTCTCCTAATTTTGCCATTTTTGGGGACTCAGCCTTTAACGTATTGGCTTATGGGGGATATTAAAAATTATGACTAGTATTCTTAGATGTAGATTCATTGCATAATGGAAGCTTCATACCCTTTATCTACATGTCCCTATATCTCTCTTCTCCCAGCTTGTGGCAATCATCATTTTACTCTCTCTGATTCTATAAATTTAAATATTTTATTAGATTCCATATATAAATGAGATCATATAAATTTGTCTTTCTGTGTATGGCCCACTTTGCATATACCCTTCATATCAGTCCATGTTGTTGTAGATAGCAAATTTTCTGTTCTTTTTTAAGGCTGAATAATATTCTATTACAGGTGTATATAATAATTTGTTTATCCATTCATCTGTTGATGGATGTTTAGATTGTTTAATATCTTATATATTATGAATAATGCATCAGTGAATAGGGGAGTGTTCATATCTCTTCAAATTCTTGTATTAGTTCCTCTGGACTTACAACCACGTGAGATATTTGTGGGTCACATGTTAATCTTATTTTTAATATTTTGAAGAACCTCCATACTGTTTTCCACAGTAGTTTTACCAGTTTATGTTCCCAATAACAGTATTCAGGGTTCTTTTTTTGGGACATCCTCATTAACACTTACGTATTATTTTTGACATAATGACAATCCTAACAGTTGCTAGGTGAATCTAATTGTGGTTTTGATTTGCATTTCCATAATAATTACTGATGTGAAGATGATATACATTTGATCAGTAAATATATGAAAAAATGTTCATCATCGCTAGCAATTAGAGAAATGCAAATCAAAACCACTCTAAGATTTCGGCTCACTCCAGTCAGAATGGCAGCTATTATAAAGACAAACAACAATAAGTGTTGGCGAGGATGTGGGGAAAAAGGCACACTCATACAGTGCTGGTGGGACTGCAAATTGTTGCAGCCGATATGGAAAGCAGTGTGGAGATTTCTTGGAAATTGGAATGGAACCACCCTTTGACCCAGCTATCCCTCTCCTTGGTCTATACCCAAAGTATTTAAAAACAGCATACTACAGGGACAAAGCCACAACAATGTTTATAGCAGCACAATTCACAATAGCTAAACTGTGGAACCAACCTAGATGCCCTTCAATAGACAAATGGATAAAAAAAAATGTGGCATATATACTCAATGGAATATTTTTCAGCAATAAAAGAGCATAAAATCATGACATTTGCAGGCAAATGGATGGAGTTGGAGAATAAAATGCTAACTGAATTTAGTCAATCCCCCAAAACCCAAATGCCAAATGTTTTTTCTGATATAAGGAGGCTGATTCATAGTGAGGTAGGGAGGGGGGAGCATGGGAGGAATAGACAAACTCTAGATAGGGCAGAGGGGTTGGAGGGGAAAGGAGGAGGCATGAGGTTATAAATGATGGTGGAATGTGATGATCATTATTATCCGAAGTACATGCATGAAGACTCGAATTGATGTGAATATACTATGTATACAACCAGAGATATGAAATATTGTGCTCTACATGCGTAATAAGAATTACAATGCATTTTGCTGTCATGTAAAAATTTAAAAAAAGAAAAAAAATAATTATTGATGTGCACCTTTTCATATATTTTTTAGCGTTTGTATATCTTCTTTGGACAATTGTCTATTAAGGCCCTTTGTTTATTTTTGAATCTGGTTATTTGTAGTTAAAAATTATCCTATTTGTATGAATTTATTACCTATTTTGGATATTATTCCCCCTTGCATAGACTGTCTCTTCCATGTTGATTGTTTCATGTATGGAAGCTTTTTAATTTGATATGTTTTCACTTACTTATTTTTGCTTTTGTTGTTTGTGCTCTTGGTATCATACTAAAAAATGCAATAGTTCACTGGATTAGAGAGGTGGAGAAAGGGATGGGGAATGGGAATCGGAAAGACAGCAGAAAGAAGTGGACATAATTTTCTCATGTTCTTATAGTAATACATGACCAGTGCAACTGCACACCACGTACAGCCACAAAAGTGGAATGTTATACTCCATGTATGTATTATATGTCAAAATACATTCTGCTGTCATACATAACTAAAAAGAACAAATAAAAAACACATTACTGAGAGCAATCTCAAGAAGAATTATCTTATTTTTTTTTTCTAGTAGTCTTGCAATGTTAGGTCTAATAGTTAAATCTAATCCATTTTGATTTTTGTGTACTGTGGAAGGTCAGTTATTTTCATATGGATTTCTATTTTTCCTACCATCACTTATCAAAGAAACCATCCTTTCCTAATTGGGTATTATTGGTGTCCTTAGCAAAAACTAGTTGACTGTATATGCATGTATTTATTTCTGTCTATTCTATTCCATTGGTCTACATATCTGTTTTTATGCATGTACCATTATGTTTGAAGACTGTAATATAAAATCAGAAAGTGTAATAACTCTTTATTTTTCTTATCCAAGATTATGTTAACTTTTGAGGGCCTTTGTACAAATACACATTTTAGGATAGTTTTTTTTTCCTCTTTTTTTCATGAAAAATGCCGTTTGGCTTTTGATAGGGATTCTATCAAATATGTATATAAATTTGGGTAGTATCAACATTTTATGAGTATTAATTTTTCCTGGGAAAATGGAATATCTTGTGAATAATTTCTTTCATCATTGTTTTATAGTTTCAGTGTATGGGTCATTCACCTTGGTTAAAATTATCCCTCAGAATTTTACTCTTTTTGATACTATTTTAAATGTGATTTTTATCTTAATTTCCTTATTGGATAGTTTGTTGTTAGCATAGAAACAACTGATTTTTCTGCTAACTTTGTATTATGCAACTTTCTGAATTAGTTTGTTCTAAATGTTTTTTTTTTTTGGTGGAATCTTTAGTGATATATATATATATATATATATATATATATATATATATATATATATATATATTATTCATTTCTTTCTAATTTGGAAATTTAGATGCCTTTTTTTGTTTGCCTAATTTCTCTAATTGGGAGTTCCAGTAATATACTGAATAGAAGTAATAAGAGCAAGCTCTTTTGTCTTATTCTTGATCGAAGAGGAGAAGCCTTCAAATTTTGACTATTATGATTGGGGCTTGTTATATATGGCCTTTTTTATTTTGAGGTCCATACTTAATTTGTTGAGAGGTATTAAATTATGAAGGGATATTGAATTATTTAAATGCTTTTTCTGCATCTATTAAGATGGTTATATGATTTTTAAAACTTCATTCTGCTACAGAATGGGAGAAAATCTTGCCAGCTACTCTTTTGATAGAGGATTAATATTCAGAATATATAAAGAACTCAGAACTGAACACCAGAAAGACAAATAACCCAATTGATAAATGGGCAAGTGAGAAAATGAACTAAGAGATGTTTCTCAAGAGAAATACAAACGACCAACAAATATATAAAAAATATGGTCAACATCTTTAGCAACTGGGGAGATTGAAATCAAAACTACCCTGAGATTTATTTCATCTCACTCCAGTTTGAATGGCAATCATCAAGAATACAATATTGTTAATATTTACTTTATATATTTAGGTACTCTGACACAGAATTGGGTAACAGTGATTACTTATACTCTTTTGGTGGAAATGTATTTTAATGTAACCACTATGGAAATCAGTATGGAGATTCCTCAAAAGACATGGTGTGGAAACATCATGTGACCCAGCTTTATCACTCTTTGACATTTATCCAAAGGAATTAAAGTTAGCATACTTTAGTGATACATGCATACCCATGTTAATAGCTGCTCTATTCACAGTAGTCAAGTTAGGGAAGCAGTCTAGGTGTCTGTCAGTGGATGAATAGATAAGGAAAATATGTTACATATGTACAGAACAAAATTTTACTCATTTTATAAAGAACAAAATTATACCATTTTCAGGAAAATGGATATAACTGGAGAATATCATGCCAAGTGAAGTAAGTCACACTTAGAAAATAAAGGGTTTTGTGTTTTCTCATATGTAGACGTTAGAGAGAGAACTTTAAAAAGGATCTCATGAAAATCAAAGGGATTTCCATTCTAGAGTAGAATGAAAGCTGGGAGGAATGGACAGAAGAGTAAAGTACCTGGGTAATAGTATTGACCAAATTATGTTATATGCTTTCACAAATAGATCACAGTGAGTCCCTCTGTTATTTGGAATTACAATTCACCAACATTTAAAAAAAAAAAAACTTATTCTGTTCATGTGCTGTCTCACATTTATTGATTTTCATATGTTGAACCATTCTTGCATTCCAGGGATATATTCCATTTTATCAGAGTCTGTGATCCTTTAAAAATATGCTGTTGAATTTAGTTTGTTGTATTTGAGAGCTTTTGTATTAATGTTTACCAACAGTATTGGCACACGTTTTTATTTTCTTGTACCATCCTTGTCTGGATTTGGTATCAGGGTAATGCTATCTTTGTATAAGTTTGAAAGTTTCCCTCATTATCAATTTTTTGAAAAGTGGCTCAGCAACTTGGATTCACCTGTGAAACCATCAGATCTTGGGCTTTTCTTTGTTGGGAGGTTTTTGATGACTAATTCAATCTTGTTATTTGTTTGTGTAGATTCTCTGTGTCTTGTTTTGGTAGTATTTATATTTCTAGGAACTGATATCCATTTTTGGTAAATCATCCATTTTTTGATGAATAGTTATTTACAGTAGTCTTTTATGAACTTTTTACTTCTGTAGTATCATTTGAATTATTTCTTCTTTCTTTTATACTTTTGAGTCTTGTTTTTTCAGTGGTTAATCTGGCTAATGGTGTGCTAATTTTTAAAATATTTTCTGTTGAATTTTTAGTCTCTGTTTTAATTTTTTCTGCACTAATATTTATCATTTTCTTTCCACTCCTGTGTTTGGGCTTAGTTTTTTTTTTTTTTTTAATTTATTTATCTAATTTCATGAGGTACTAGGTTGTTCAGTTGACATCATTCTTTTTTAATGTAGGCATTTATCACTATAAACTTTTTTCATTGTACTGCTTTTGTTGTATTCCATAAATTTTAGAGTGCCATATTTTCATTTTTGTTTGTATGAAAATATTTTTGGATGCCCCTTTTGATTTCTTCTTTGACCTTTTGGTTTTTCTGGATTGAGTAGCTTAATTTACACATTTGTGATCTTTTCAATTTTTCTTCTGTGACTGATTTTTAGTTTTATATTATTGGATTCTTGATATGATTTTCATCTTCTTCAATTTGTTAATACTTGGTTTGTGGCCAAACAAACAAGTACACACACACACACATACTTTCTATTGCTGTTGTAATGTTTTTTTGTGTGTGGTTTGGTCTGATTAGTCTACAGTGTTCAGTCTGCTATTTCCTTATTGATTTCCTGTCGGATGAACTATCTGTTGCTGAAAGTAGGGTATTGAAGTTCCTGTCACTGCATTGCCATCTCTTCTTTTAGTTTTGTTAATATTTACTTTATATATTTAGGTACTCTGATGTTGTGTGCATGTGTATTTACAGTTGTTATATCTTCTTGATGATTGATTCCTTTATTACTATATGATGACCTTTTCTCTTCTGATAGTCTTTGACTTAAAGCTTGTTTTTTTTATAATATAAATACATCCCACCTCTGTGGTCTTCTGGTGACCACTTGCACAAAATATCTTTTTTTGTCCCTTTATTTTTAGCCTTTGTGTATCCTTAAGAGTGAAGTGAATCTTCTGTAAGCACTATATATTTAGACTTTGCTTTTAACCCATGAAGTTACTGTGTCTTTGGATTGGAAAATTTAATCTTTAATATTTAAAATAATTAACTATGTCTATTTCAGTAATTGTTTTTGACCCATGTATAATTTATTTCTTCTACTGTTGTGATCTCCATTTCTGATTTAATGACTTTTTTTGGTAGTGGTATTATTTGATTCCTTTGCCTTTGTTTTTGGTGTATTTATTACAGGGATTTTTGTTTGTTTGTTCTTGTGATTATTATGAGGCTGACATAAGATACTTCTGGTTCTATCAGTATATTTTAAGTGGATAACAATTTAGTTTTAATCACATTTAAAAAAAAACCTGTACTTTTATTTCTCCCCCATTTATTCTATATTATTGATATTACAATTTACAACTTTTAATAATTTTTGTTTGACATATATTAATTGTACATATTAATGGGGTTCAGTGTGATATTTCTACATATGCTTACAGTTTTCCCTGATTAGAGTCAGCCTCCTTCCCAATCTTCTAGTAACCATTATTCTACATTCAGGTTTACTGTTTTAGCTTCCACATAGAAGAGATACCATGTGGTACTTCTCTTTCCTTTCCTGGTTTGTTTCACTTACGATAGCCTCTAGTTCCATCCTTTTTCTGCAAATGTTGAGATTTAACTCTTTTTAATGGCTGAATAATATTCCGTTGTGTCACTATATCACTTTTTAAAAATTCATTCCTCTGTTGATAGGCATACAGGATGGCTTCATATCTTAGCTATTGTTAACAGTGCCTGAACAAACATTGGCGTACTTATTTAATTTTCTTTGATTATATATCCAGAAATGAGATAGCTGGATCATATGGTAGATATACTTTTAGTTTTTTGAAGAATCTCTATGTTGTTGTCCATATGGCTGTATAAATTTACATCCAATAGTGTGTAATAATTCCCTTTCTTCTGCATCTTCCTAAATTGGAAATTTTTATTATTCAACTTATAATATTTTGTATTTTGTATCCATTAAGAAATTCTTATAGTTATTTAAATATTTTTATGTTTTAACTTTTATAGTAGAATGAACCATTTGTCTAGCACCATTATAGTATTATGGCATTCTGAATTTGGCTGTACTTACCTTTGGCCAGTGGGTTTTATACTTTTATATTTTTCATGTTGTTAATCAGTGTCTTTTTCATTTAAACTTGAAGAACACTCTAGCACATCTTGTAAAGGAGGTGTAAGTGTGATTAACTCCTATTGCTTTTGCTTGTCTGAGAAGGTCTCTAACTCGTGCCATGCATAGTCTTGATTTTCTCTTCTTTTTCTGTCAATACTTTGAGTATGTCATTCTGTTCTCTCCTGACCTTCAAGGAGTTTCTACTGAGAAGTACATTTCTACTGAGAAGTATGTTTGCTGTCTTTTACAATGGTTCCTTGTATGTGATGAGTTGCTTTTCCTTGGTTTAAAAATTCTTTGTATTTTACAAGTTGACCATAGCAGGTCTTGGTGAAGACATTTTTATTTTCTACCTCTTTGGGATTCTTTGGGCTTAATGGTTTTTTTCTTCATGATAAAGTTTATTTTATTTAAATAATTGTCAAATATTAGTTCTGATACAGGATTGAGAAAGGTTAACAATTATGAAATCAGAAGGAAAACACCATTATTGCATTATAAAACACATTCAGTAAAGCAGACTTAAAGAAATAGGCACCTATTTTTAATATGGACTGAACAACCCAGTATCATTTAGGTCAAAGAAGCAAAGAAACAAAAAACAAAAGCAAAAACAAACCACCATCAATAGCAACATCACCACCACAAAAGGATGGGCAGGGTAGAGGGAAGAAGACAGAAGGCAGAGCCTGATAGCCTTTGACACTAGTGCCCCAAAACTCGAGTATAAAATAAAAAGTTTCTGCATTTAAAAAGTTTATATAAATCATATGAATTGTTCCTTTCATGAAAGTCAGAGTGTTATTTGTTCTCCAGAAGATATGCCTAAGTAACATATTTGCACAAGGCTATGCCGTGTCCTGGATGTTAGTCATACAAGCTGAAGTCTATGTGTGATTGAGTAAAGATATTGGTTTGGTATTCTGTAAACACAAGATTATAAATTACTTCACTTGTATAAAAGTCATGATTACATGTAGAATTTTATGAAGGAAATTTTGTATTTCCGTTTGACTCACTACCTACTTTTTAGTATGTGAAGTTAGTACAGACATATGTGAAAGGATGTGAAAAAACTATTTTATTCACAGAAGTGGTACAAGGTGAATTTAACAGTCAATCAACATACATACTTCATTCACATCTTTAATAACCAAAGATATTCTAGCCCTGAGGAATTGAGTAAGCATATTAACTTCAGAGGCATCTGTTAGGCACTATAGTCACATAAGTTACACCAGAATGGGAAATAGTGACCAAGTAACATTCTAGTGTTAAACCAGAAACGGGTTTAAGACCTTTCAATGTCAAGCACAGATATAAATCTCTCAGAGCTCTGTCTATTTATGTTTGAATCATAAAGCTTTTCCTTCAACCTGTTTTCTTAAACTTCTGTTTTGCATAATCTAAAAGGAAAATATAGGAGAGATCAGTATTATAAAGGTTGTATTAAATAAGAGTTATTTAAAATTTAGTTTAGATGAAGTGTAGGGAAAGCTAAAACATTAAAATTGTGAAAATTGCTTGTTGGAACTAGTCACACACCAGGAATTAGATAATATATAAAGTTATCTTAAGTAGATTAACAATGTGGCTGAAACATGTCCTTTTCATCAGTGTACTGTTAAATTTATATGTTTTTCATTGCAATAGCAGCATATTATTGCTATCTATAAAGTTGTTAGGTTCTGTTGATTTAGTGAATGAAAGGAAATAAAGAGTGGATAGGTAACATTTTAAAGAGAAACGATGGGAATTAGAATATGTCTGCAGTGAGTGTTTCAGCCAGCTACCAGCTTGCTGGCATTGAGGAGGGAGGGTCCTGTGAAGTGGGAATATGGTCACCCTTGACGTTTCTCTCACATGGAGCTGCAATAGGAAGTTGATTGTTCCTCATTTTTTGATTTACCTATGTTGTAATCCCTAAAATCAAAATATTTTTGCCCTTTCTGTAATAATTTTATTAAGAAATATGAACCTCCAGGCTTTTGTACCAGATGGGGATACCTTGCTTTTCATTTGGCTTCTTCAGCTGTCTGTGGACTAGTCACTTACCTTCCATTTTCCTCTGCTCCTCCAGGAAAGACTGCCTTGGGGACTTCTGTGGATACAGAGCTCCCTTTAATTCCTCCCTTTAACTCCTCCTTCTACTTACTGGATCTTGACCTTTATTTCCGTCCTGAGATTTGGGAACTTTTCTGTCATTTTTTTTAAGAGGGAGAGAGGGAGAGAGAGAGAGAGAGAGAGAGAGAGAGAGAGAGAGAGAGAGAGAGAGAATTTTTAAATATTTATTTATTTTTTCAGTTTTCGGTGACACAACATCTTTATTTTATTTTTATGTGGTGCTGAGGATGGAACCCAGTGCCCAGCGCATGCCAGGTGAGCACGCTACCACTTGAGCCACCTCCCCAGCCCCTGTCATTTTTTAAAACAACCTTTTCATCCCCTTCTGCCACTCTTTCTTGGATTCCTGGAATTTAAACATTGGTTGTTCTTGGTGTTTCTTGGTGTTCTCTGTAAAGTGCTATTGGCTTTCTTCACTCTTTTTCATTCCCCTTTTCTGTTTCTCTTGACTGGATAGTCTAAAATGATCTGTATTTGAGTTCACTGATTTTTTTCTTTCTGCTTGGTTGACTCTGGTACTGAAGCTATTTAATTTTTCAATTTAGACCTGTACTTCTTCAACTGAAGGTTTTCTCTTTAGTTATGTTTATGGTTTCTGTCTTTTCACAGAACTTCTCATTTGTTCATGTATTATTTCCCTGATATGATCTAGTGTTCTATCTTTGTTCTGTTTTAGCTCACTGAGTTTCATTGTTGGGAAATTTGTAGGTATTCAGTTTCTTTAAGACCAATTACTGGTGCATTGCCTTGTTTTCCTTTTGTGGTGTTAGGATTCCTTGATGCTTTGTCTCTTTTGAAGTCTTGCATTGTTTCTTTGTATTTAAAGAGGTAGTCACTTCTCCAGTCTTTACTTACTGACTTCAGGAGAGAAAGACCAGTGAGCCTATCGGGGTCTTGGGGAGATTCTGAGACCTTTTTGATGCTACATTCCTCTTGTTTCTTCTTATGGGGAAAGTCCTGGGATTCTTTGCCTTCTCTCCACCCTGCAAATTGAGACTTGATGTTGAGATCTTCCTTTGTATTTTCCCCAGGGCAGTACCTTGATGTTTTCAAGCTGTTTGCCTTCTTCCAATCAGCAGAGTTGAGCAAGCTACTAGGACTCACACCTACTGTTGAGATGTGTGTGCTGTCTGCATGGAGCTCATGTGCAACATCTGTGAGACTGTATAGGGTATTCATAGGTATCCATGGGTGCTGACTATGAGGGGATACATGGTGTGCTAGTGGCACAGATGCACTGGTTGAGAGGGTGAACAGGCAAGTAATCCTCTGGGATTTGTGGGTGGGCCTTTTGATGGAGTATGAAAACTGGTTAGAAGGATCCACTGATAGTGGTTGTGATCCATGTGGTTGCTGTGAGCTTCTAACCCTTGTCCTGCTCCCAGCTGCTCCCAATATTATTCAGTTGTGCTGATTTCTTCAGTGGTCTGGGTTAAGTGAGACCTATCTGATTCTACTGAAAAAGGCCCACAAGGCTGTGGAAGCTAGCAGTTCACTTTGCTCTTAGCTTCTCCAGTGGGAGAGATTGTGGGCCATGACCGCCCCCTCTCAACACGCAGCTGTGCTACCTTGGGGAAAGGAATGATGTAGGTAAAGTGAAACTTGTCTTCTTTTCTGCTCCTCAGTGTATTCATTCTCAGTATTTTTCTTCCTCATCAGGTTTCTGGAAACCCAACTAAACTCCAGGTCTGTCGGAAAGGTCTTTTTGTAGGTAAGTATTTGCCAGAATTGGTGTTCCTGTGGAGATATAAGGTGTTCTGTTATCTAACTTATATTCTTCCTCTTTTAAAATGAACTTTTGCATCCATGTTTGTAAAATATTGGTCCGTAATTTTCTTGAACTGTCCTTGTCAGATTCTGAGACTAATATTATTGGTTTATAAACAGATTGAGATGGATATTTGTTTTCTTGTCTCTGGAAGAATGTGAGTTTTGTTTTAGTTCTTCCTTAAGTATTTGGAAGAATCACCTGTGAAGCTGTCTGGCTTAGAGTTTTCTTTATAGGAAGTGATTGAGTGATTCAATTTTTTAATGAGGAAGAAGTATTCAGAATATCAACTTTTTCTTTAGGTTGTTTTGGTTTAAAAAGATTGGTACTTTGAATGTAATTTGCCCCATTTATTTCTGAAAAGTTGTTTATGATGTGTTATCCTTTTAATATCTATAAGGTCTATAGTCATGTACTCCCTACCCTTGCCTGACACAGGGTGTCAATTTGTAGTTTTTTTCAGTCTTGCTGAGAGTCTAACATTTTCTCATTTATTTATTTATTGGATACAATATCTTTATTTATTTTTATGAGATGTTAAGGATTGAACCCAGGGCTTTGCACGAGTTAGGTGAGCACTCTACTGCTGAGTCGCAACCCCAGGCCCAAGAGTTTATCACTTTCATTAATCTTTTCAAAGAATAAACCTTTGACTTTTTGAATTATCTTATTGTACATTTTATTCCCATTCATGGTTTCTTCTATTCATTATTTCTTTTTCTCAGCTTTCTTTTTATTTGATTTTCTGTTCTTTTTCTAGCTTTTTGATAAGGCTATAACTTTTTATCAAAGCACCAATTTTAGGTGCATCTCACAAATTTCAGTATATCATGTCTGAATTATAATTCAGTTCAAGATATTTACAGATTTCTGTTGTGATTATTCTTTGATCATTGTACTAATATCCTATTCAGTTTCCATGCAGGTCAGGATTTTCTATCTAAATATTTCTTACTAATTTCTTGCTTAATTTCATTGTGTCCTGGGAGTATATTTTGAATAACAATAATTTCTTTAAAGTTTTTTGAAGTTTGCTTTGTGACCCAGCATATAGTCGGTTTTGGTAAATGCTTTGTGTGAAGTTAAAATGGCTTTTCCCCTCATATTTTATTGGTGTATTTTAATTAATTATAAATAATGATTGGATTTTTTGTGACATATTTATTCATGTGCATAATATAACAATATAATTTGGTGAATATAATCCCCCAGAGTTTCTCTTTTCTCTCCCTTCCTCCTTTCCCATGGTCCCTTTTCTCTACTCTACTGATCTCCCTTCAATTTTCATGAGATCTCCTTGACTATGTTGCCCTTTTTTTCTCTCTAGCTCCACATATGAGAGAAAACATATTACCATTAACTTTTTGAGTTTGGTTTATTACATAACAAAATGTTCTCAAGTTCCATCTATTTTTCTGCAAATGATGCAGTCAACATTCTTCTTTATGGCTGTATAAACTACCATTATGTATATATTATTGCATAACATAATGTTCTCAAGTTCCATCTATTTTTCTGCAAATAATGCAATCAACACTCTTCTTTATGGGTGTATAAAGTACCATTATGTATATATACTATGTTTTCTTTATAGATTCATCCATTGACATATCCCTAGGCCAGTTCCATAGATTGGCTATTGTGAATTGTGCTACTGGAAACAAAAGTATGCATGTATAGTTATAGTATGCTGATATTTATTCTTTAGAATAGATGCCTAGGAGTGGTATAGCTGGGTCATATGGCGATTCCATGCCGAGTCTTTTGAGTAACCTCAATACATTTTTTATTGGTTGTTAAAAACATTACAAAGCTCTTGACATATCATCTTTCATACATTTGGTTCAAGTGAGTTATGAACTCCCATTTTTACCCCAAATACAAATTACAGAATCACATCAGTTACACATTCACATTTTTACATAATGCCATATTAGTGACTGTTGTATTCTTCTGCCTTTCCTATCCCCTACTATCCACCCTCCCCTCCCCTCCTATCTTCCCTCTCTACCTCATCTGTTGTTGTTCAGTTCTCTCCCTTGTTTTCACCCCTTTTCCCTCACAACCTCTTATATGTGATTTCGTATAACGTGGAGGGTTTCCTTCCGTTTCCATGCAATTTCCCTTCTCCCTTTCCCTCCCACCACTCGTATCTGTTTAATGTTAATCTTTTCCTCTTGCTCTTCCTCCCTGCTCAGTTCTTAGTTGCTCTCCTTAAATCAAAGCAGACATTTGGCATTTTTTTTAAGGATTGGATAGCTTCACTAGCATAATCTACTCTAATGCCATCCATTTCCCTGCAAATTCCATGATTTTGCCATTTTTTAGTGCTACATAATACTCTTGTGTATAAATGCCACACTTTTTTATCCATTCATCTATTGAAGGGCATCTAGGTTGGTTCCACAGTCTAGCTATTGTGAATTGTGCTGCTACGATCATTGATGTGGCAGTGTCCCTATAGTACGCTCTTTTAAGGTCCTCAGGGAATAGTCTGAGAAGGGCGATAGCTGGGTCAAATGGTGGTTCCATTCCCAGCTTTCCCAGGAATCTCCATACTGCTTTCCATATTGGCCACACCAATTTGCAGTCCCACCAGCAATGTACAAGTGTACCCTTTTCCCCACATCCTCGCCAGCACTTGTTGTTGTTTGACTTCATAATGGCTGCCAATCTTACTGGAGTGAGATGGTATCTTAGCGTGGTTTTGATTTGCATTTCTCTGACTGCTAGAGACGGTGAGCATTTTTTCATGTACTTATTGATTGATTGTATGTCCTCCTCTGAGAAGTGTCTGTTCAGGTCCTTGGCCCATTTGTTGATTGGGTTATTTGTTATCTTATTGTTTAATTTTTTGTGTTCTTTGTATATTCTGGAAATTAGGGCTCTATCTGAAGTGTGAGGAGTAAAGATTTGTTCCCAGGATGTAGGCTCCCTATTTACTTCTCTTATTGTTTCTCTTGCTGAGAAAAAACATTTTAGTTTATGTAAGTCCCATTTGTTTATTCTTGTTATTAACTCTTGGGCTATGGGCATCCTATTAAGGAATTTGGAGCCTGACTCCACAATATGTAGATCGGAGCCAACTTTTTCTGCTATCAGGTGCAGAGTCTCTGATTTGATATCAAGCTCTTTGATCCATTTTGAGTTAACTTTTGTGCATGGCGAGAGAAAGGGGTTCAGTTTCATTTTGTTGCATATGGATTTCCAGTTTTCCCAACACCATTTGTTGAAGATGCTATCCTTCCTCCATTGCATGCTTTTAGCCCCTTTATCAAATATAAGATAGTTGTAATTTTGTGGATTGGTCTCTGTGTCCTCTATTCTGTACCAATTGTCCACCTGCCTGTTTTGGTACCAGTACCATGCTGTTTTTGTTACTATTGCTCTGTAGTACACTTGAACTCTGGTATCGCTATACCTCCAGGTTCACACTTTCTGCTTAGAATTGCTTTTGCTATTCTGGGTCTTTTGTTTTTCCATATGAGTTTCATGATTGCTTTATCTATTTCTACAAGAAATGCCCTTGGGATTTTGATTGGTATCGCATTAAACCTGTAGAGAACTTTGGGTAATATCGCCATTTTGATGATGTTAGTTCTGCCTATCCATGAACAGGGTATATTTTCCCATCTTCTAAGATCTTCTATCTCTCTCTTTAGGGTTCTGTAGTTTTCATTGTATAAATCTTTCACCTCTTTTGTTAGGTTGATTCCCAAGTATTTTATTTTTTTTTGAGGATATTGTGAATGGAGTGGTTTTCCTTATTTCCATTTCAGAAGTTTTGTTGCTGATATACAGGAATGCCTTTGATTTATGCGTGTTGATTTTATATCCTGCCACTTTGCTGAATTCATTATTAACTCTAGCAGTTTCTTTGTAGACCCTTTTGGGTCTGTTAGATATATTATCATATCATCCACAGATAGTGATAATTTAACTTCTACTTTTCCTATTTTTATGCCTTTAATTTATTTTGTCTGTCTAATTGCTCTGGCTAGTATTTCAAGAACTAAATTGAATAGAAGTGGTGAGAGAGGGCATCCCTGTCTTGTTCCAGATTTTAGAGGGAATGCCTTCAGTTTTTCTCCATTTAGAATGATGCTAGCCTGAGGCTTAGCATAGATAGCTTTTACAATGTTGAGGTAAGTTCCTGTAATCCCTAGTTTTTCTAGTGTTTTGAACATAAAGGGATGCTGAACTTTGTTGAATGCTTTTTCTGAGTCTATCGAGATGATCATATGGTTCTTATTTTTAAGTCTATTGATGTGGTGAATAACATTTATTGATTTCCGTATATTGAACCAGCCTTGCATCCCAGGGATGAATCCTATTTGATCATGGTGCACAATATTTTGATATGCTTTTGTATTCAATTCACCAGGATTTTATTGAGAATTTTTGCATCTATGGTCATTAGAGATATTGGTCTATAGTTTTCTTTCTTTGAAGTGTCTTTGTCTTTTCTTGATCAGGGTGATGTTGGCCTCATAGAATGAATTTGGAAGAGCTCCTTCTTTTTCTATTTCTTGAAATAGCTTGAAAAGTATTGGTATTAATTCTTCTTTGAAGGTTTTGTAGAACTCAGCTGTATACCCATCTGGTCCAGGGCTTTTCTCGGTTGGTAGTCTTTTGATGGCCTCTTCTATTTCATCCATTGATATTGGTCTGTTTAAATTGTGTGTGTCTTCCTGACTCAATCTTGGCAGATCATATGACTTAAGAAATTTATCGATATCTTCACTCTCTTCTATTTTATTGGATATATGGTTTCAAAATACTTTCTAATTATCTTCTGTATTTCTGTAGTGTCTGTTGTGATATTGCCTTTTTCATCCCGTATGTTAGTATTTTGAGTTCTCTCTCTTCTTCTCTTCGTTAGCATGGCTAAGGGTCTGTCGATCTTATTTATTTTTTGAAAGAACCAGCTTTTAGTTTTATCAATTTTTTCAATGTTTTTTTTTTGTTTCAATTTCATTGATTTCCGCTCTGATTTTAATTATTTCTTGTCCTCTACTACATTTGCAGTTGTTTTGCTCTTCATTTTCTAGGGTTTTAAGATGTAGTGTGAGTTCATTTATTTGTTTGTTTTTTCTTTTTTTGAGGAATGAACTCCAGGAAATTAATTTCTCTCTTAAAACTGCTTTCATTGTGTCCTATAGATTCCGGTATGTTGCGTCTGTATTGTCGTTTATCTCTAAGAATTTTTTTTATTTCTTCCTTTATGTCTTCTGTAACCCATTGATCATTCAGTAACATATTGTTCATTTTCCAGGTGATGCAGGATTTTTCCTTCCTTCTTTTGTCATTGATTTCCAGTTTCATTCCATTATGATCAGATATGGTGCATGGTATTATCTCCACACCTTTATATTTACTGAGAGTTGCCCTATGGCATAATGTATGTTCTATCTTTGAGTAGGATCTATGTGCTGCTGAGAAGAACGTGTATCCACTTGATGATGGTTGATATATTCTATATATGTTGGTTAAATCTAGGTTATTGATTGTGTTATTCAGTTCTATAGTTTCTTTATTCAGCTTTTGTCTAGAGGATCTGTCTAATGGTGAGAGCGGTGGGAGTAACCTCAATACTGATTTCCACAGTGGTTGTTTTAATTTGTAATCCTACCAAGAGTGCAAAATGTTCCTTTATTTTCCATATCCTCTCCAGGATTTATTATTGTTCTTATTCTTAATGACTGCCATTCTAACTGGAGTGAAATGAAATCTCAGTGTAGTTTTGATTTGCATTTCCCTAATTACTAAAGATGTTATGTGGTTTGCCATTTTTTTTTTGAGAATTGTCTGCTTACTTCCCTTTGTCTACTTACTAATGGGGTTATTTGTTGGGTTTGAGTTTTTTTCAGTTCTTTATATATTCTGGATATTAATCCTCTGTCAGAATAATAGCTTTCAGAGCTGGGGCTATAGCTCAGTGGTTTGGTGCCTGCTGTGCACGTGTGGGGCCCTGGGTTCAATCCTCAGCACCTCATAAAAATAAAGATATTATGTCCATCTACAACTAAAAAAATGTTTAAAAAAGGAATAATTGCTAGCAAAGATTTTTCTCCCATTTGGCAGGTTCTTCTTCTTCATGTTCTTGCTTCCATGGTGGTGCAGAAGCTTTTAATTTGATGCAATCCCATTTTTTAATTATTGGTGTTTTTTCTTAGGCTTAAGGATTCTGTTGAGAAAGTTGTTGCCTGCACCTGTGTGTTGGAGTGTTGACCTTTCATTTTCTTCTAGGAATTGCATAATTTTTGGTCTGATATCTTGGTCTTTGATCCTGTTTGACCTGTCATTTATTCAGGGTAAGAGATAAGAATCTAGCTTCATTCTTCTACATAGGGATAGCCAATTTTCCCAGCACCATTTTAACAAAGGTTCTCTTTTCTAGTGGATGTTTTTGGCACACTTTTAAGGATCATAGTACTGTAGCTGTGTGGGTTTGACTCTTTTCTAATCTGTTCCAATGGTCTATGTGTCTGTCTTTATGCCTCTACCATGCAGTTTTTGTTACCATAGCTCTGAAGTGTAATTTGAAGTTAGGTGATACCTCCGACATTCCTTTATTAGATGAAAATTGCTCTGTCCATTTTCATTCTTTTATTCTTCCAAATGAATTTCAGGAATTTTTTTCTAGTTCTGTGAAGAGTGTCATTGGTATTTTTATGGGGATTGCATTAAATCTGTATGTTGATTTTTGGTAGTATGGCCATTAATACAATTAATTCTGTCTATCCATGAACATGGGAGGTCTTTCCATCTTCTGAGATCTTCTTCAATTTCTTTCTTCAGTGTTCTATAGTTTTAATTTTATTGGTGTTTCATTATAGCTGTACTTCTTCTCCTTAGTTAGATTTATTCCTCAGTTCTTTTTTTGTGGAAACTATTGTGAATAGAATTGTTTTACTGATTTCCTTCTCAGCAGATTCATTATTGCTATATAGGAAAGCTATTTTTTTGTGTGTGTTGATTTTGTAACCTTCTGTTTTTCTGAATTTTTTATTAGCTCTAGTAGTCTTCTTGTGAGCTTTTTGAATATTCTAAGCATAGGATCATATCATCAACAAAAAGTGATAATATGACTTCTTTCTTTCCTATTTTTTATCTCTTTTATTTCCTTCTCTTGCCTAATTGGTCTGTCTAGAATTTGTAGTACTATATTTAATAGGAATTATGAAAGTGGACATCCTTGTCTTGTTTCTTATACTAAACAAAATACTTTCAGTTTTCCATATTCACCATGATGTTGTATACCGTCTTTATGATGGGGTAGGTTCCTTCTATTCCTAATTTTCTTCAGTTTTTTTTTTTTAATCACAAGTACATGCTGAATAATGTCAAAGACTTTCTCTGTATCTATTGAAATGATATGTGATTTTTATCCTCAATTTTAGCTATGTGTATTGACTTGTGTATGGTCAAACCTCCTTGGAACCCTGATATAAAACCAAAATGATGTCATGATTTGCTAATATTTTATTAAGGATTTCTGCTTTTATGTTTCTCAGGGATATTGATTTGTAGTTTCTTTTCTTGATATGCCTTTATCCTGGCTTCATGGAGTGAATTTGGCAGTGTTCCATCCCTTTATATTACATGGAGTAATTTAAGAAGCATTGACATTAGTTCTCCTTTAAATGTCTGTTAGAATTCAGCTGAGAACTAATGTCAATTTGTCTTTATCTGGTTTTGGTATGATGGTGACACTGGCTTCTCTTCTTCACTTCATTACTCTGTGTATTCTAAAGAGGATATGGGAACAATTTTTGAGACCCCTCATAGCTGTGGTATCCACAGCCTTTGTGTTAATTTTCTTTTTGTTGTAGGAGTAGATGTCTGTGAGTGGGACTAGAGGACTCTCCTAGCTGTTCCTGCTTTGAAAGCCTGCTCATAAGTTTAGGGTTTTCTCTTCTACACTTTGTATTAAAGTATTGCTGAAGTTTGAGCGTGGTCAATTTGTCAATTTGGATCAAGGTATGCTGTCCACGGTGGGCTTTAGTTCAGCAGCAGAATATCTACCCTGTGAACTTATAGTGTCCCAGTAGATTCCCATCACCTCACAGAAAAGGAGGCAAGAGAAGCAAACAGTGTACATTGTTAAAGTACCAAGTGTCTACTATGACATTCACAACACTATCACAGAAATAGGGATGGCAGGGTCAGCGATGGCCAATAGCAAAAGCAATAAACAGCCTTTAACTAGATCTGGCATTAGAGAACAGGTGTCAGCTAAGCCACCCACAGTACTGATGACTGCAACATTATGAATGGTGGGATGGGAATTCTGTGAACCAAATAATTCTTTTTCTTTTAGTTTTATTGTTTTTCTTTTTTTAAAATAGATGTTGGTGGAATGCATTACAATTCTTATTACACATATAGAGCATATTTTTTCATATCTTTGCATATATATGTTCACACCAATTCATGCCTTTATACATGTACTTTGTTTTTTTTTGCATTACAATTCTTATAACACATATATACCACCATTTTTAATATCTCTGTTTGTATATAAAATATGTTGACACCCAATTCAAGTCTTCATACATGTACTTTGGAAAATGATGTCCATCACATTCAACCATCATTGCTAATCTCCTTGCCCCTTCCTTTCCCTCCCACTCCTCTTCCCTATCTAGAATTAATCTATTCCTCCCATGCTCCCCCTCCTTACCCCAATAGGAGTCAGCCTCCTTATATCAGAGAAAACATTCAGCATTTGTTTTTTGGGGGATTGGCATATGTATACAATGCACTTTTACTCAGCATTAAAACATAGTAAAACCAAATAATTCTTAAAGATGGCAAAAATGTAGTTTATTAAGAAAAAAGAAAATGTGCTCTAGAAGAAAAAAGAATATTTAGAATGTTCAAAATGTGAACAGAGAGAAAATGGAAAATATGTTTCAAGTGATGGCTATAAAGGAGAAGGAGAAAAAATGAAACTGAAGAGAGAATGAAAGAGAAAACAAGAGAATTTGGTATTAGAGGGAGAAGAAGGGAGAAAGAAATGAGAACCAAAAAACAAACAAAAAACCAAAAGAAACAAAACTCCAACCTTTACAAGACAAAGAAAAATGGTGATTGTAAAAAAAAATGCTAAAAATGAGAGGACCCCCCCATGTATCCCTCCTCCCCCACAGCCAGGAACCAATCAACACAGCAAGAACACACACACATACACACAAAAAAAAAAGAAGGAAAAAGGATTATTAATGAAAAATGAAAGAATTGCTTCTATTCAGGTTGTCAGAACTGTGGCTGAGGGTGGATGCTCCCTGCTTAGCCTGACTATCCTTCTTTTCTGTTTCTTCTTGGGCTTTGCACCCCTGAGAGTGAGAATGGGGTTGTTAAACCCTTTCTGTTTTTGTGTTGCTCACTGAGCTGTGCCCTGAAGTGACCTAAAACTGAAGCTGATTCAAATAGCTCTCAGCTTCCCTTCTCAACAGTGCACAGAATAGGACCCTCCTGGTAGCTGGAGTTTTGTCAAGCTGGGGCTGCTCTAGAGTTCTGTGAGGGGTGTTTTGGTAGATGGAATTAGCTCTTATTAGTCCTTTCGGACATTATTGGGTGGCTTCTGCTGTGGAGAGATTAGATCAACAGCCCCCTAGGGCCCAGCAGATAGAAATCTCTGCTGGGGGTCTGGATCTCAGGAGCCTCCCAGGAATTCTAGGGGGGTGGGTAGCAATCCTCCATGTACTCTGCTGCCTATGAATATGACATTCCCAGCCTTAAGTCTCTGAATATGATCACACCCACCTGTTCAGATTCCCCAACCCAGTTCAGATGGTCACATGAGCCACCACACTCAGCAAAAGTGAGTGTCTGACTGGAATCCTCAGGTTCAGTCTTCTTTTGCTTATTTCACTCACATTCCCCTAGGTACATCCTAAGACCACAATGGCAAATGTCTATGTGATCTTCTTGCTTCACTGCAGCAGCTGCAACATGGCCTCCTCAAGACGGCTCTCCCCTCAGCTCTGCACTGCCAGTTGAGAAGCACAGAGCACTTTTCAAACACCAGTTCACAGTTTAGCCTCTGGATACCTAAGTTCAGTTTGCTGTTCTGTTCCACAGATTTATCTGTGCCAGATCTGGTCATTGTGTTTCTCCTATTTCTGTTATCCCTCCCCTCTGTGGTGAACCAGTATTGTTCAGGTGTCCACTACTGGCTTGGTTCCCAGGTATTCCTTCTATTTCTTTGTTCAGTATACCTGGGTTTCTGAGTCTCTAAGAGACTCTATATGGATGGTCGTGAATTTCAGTGAATTCCCCCTTTCACACTTCTCATCGGTGACAGTATTCCTGCTGCTTGAATCTTGAGTCATAGAGCAACTGGAAATGCAGTCTTCCTCTAGTCCACCATCTTGACTCTCAGAATTTCCTTTGAGGTATAGAATGCTTCCTTGAAAAAGGAATTAAAGCTGCTTTTCAGGAGACAGTAGTGCTCTGTCAGTCACTCAGCTACCACCTAATTATCTGTTGAAATGGCTTTTAAAATTTATTTTTGTTGGTGCATTTTTGTATATGTTAAATTTTCTGGTTGCATTCATTGTCCAGCTCTTCTGTAGTCCTAATGAGTTGCTTTTTTTTGATATATTTTTTTTGTTGTCGATGGGATCTTTGCTTATATGTGGTGCTAAGAATGGAGCCCAGTGCCTCAGACAAGTTAGTCCTGGGCTCTACCACTAAGTTACTGCCCCAGCACACAATTAGCGTTTTCTTCCAGGCTGTTGTCATTCATTCTTCACATTTTGATGGTATCATCAGATGATCCACTTGACAATAACTAGGACTCCCCTGTTCCTTCTTCAGGGGACATGCAAAGGGTGTATTGACCACAGCCACAAAGGGTTATTAAAAGTTGATTTGTCAAGATGCCAGAAGACACAGCCAAGTCTGCTTGGGCAGGCAGTGAAAATTACATAAGGGCTGCTACCTGGCTGGCAGCAAAGCAGGACTATCTTTTTGAGAAGCATTAAACTGTAAAAAATGTACTTTATCATCAATCAAATATGGCATGCTGTGGAATATATTATGGCCACTATTATCTGGCAATTTTATGCATGATTTTTTTTTTATTTTGGATTACACATAATATGCATCTTCTTGCATGATGAAAAGAATGAAAAGAAAAGACAAGTCTACTGCTTGACATTAATATTTGATGTTCAGGGGTTATGAGGGAGATCATTGTAACATTATTGAGTGACTAAGAACATAAAGAGGCATAAGAAACCCTGACAGTGGATGACTGAAAGAGGTTGTCTTGTTTTCATTGATTTGCTAAGAATATGCTCCACGTTATATAAGCACATAGGTGAGCATCTCTCTGGCCCCACCCCACATCCTCCCACTACCTGCTAATATTTTGTTTATAAACAATTAGGTGCATTTTTGCACCAAAACTTTATCTCCTTTTGCCTGTACATCTTCCAATTCCTACCTTTTAAAACATTAATTGATATGTTTATTTTGTGTCACCTCTTAATTCTCTTAAAGTTGTAAATGTATTTTCTTACATTTTTATTAATAAGAAGTCACTTTGTCTTAAATTGTTGTTTATAATTTTGTGAGTCCCCTTAAAGTTGGTCAGAAGGGCAAATGTAGGTTGGATTCAGAAAGTAGGATATGGTCAATGAGGCAGAGTAATATTGGTATTATAATCTAAATCTTTCTCAGTATTTTAAATTGGGAACCAATTTAGAGAGCAACAGTCCTCTTGCTGCAGCTACCACTGCTTCATATTTTTTATTAGTCTGGAATATATCAGTTACAAAGGACAGAAACGTAACTCAAACTGACTTAAGGTCATGAAACTGAGAAGTCCTGAGTGGTTTTTGATCAGGTATGGCTGGATTTGAGGGATCATCACTTTCAATATTCTGGTCTTCCTTCTTTTGGGAGGTGTATGACTTCAGTGAATCTCTCTTTTTGCTTGGTGGCTTCTAAAGATCCAGCAGTACATTCTGCTCACAGAATTCTGGAGGAAGGGTTGTTTTACTTGATAGCTCCAGTGAGAGTCCTAGAATTGGATATCTTTGGTATTGCTTGGGTTACCTACTTATCTCTGAATCAATGTCTGTAACCATGAGGGTGGATTATATCGAGTTAGTCCTTTCTTCACTAATTAGCAGGTAGTGGGAGAATTAGCAGGTAGTAGGGATTGATAGTAATGACAAATGAGTGGGCTTTGGAAGACCTACAGGCAAAAGGTTTTGGTGCAAAAGAGTGCCTTATTGTTTATAAACAAAAGATTAGCAGGTAGTGGGAGGATGTGTCTGCCTTCCTTAGGACCATGTGGACTCAGAATAGGCTCCCCAAAGTAAAAATTAAGTAGCTGGATAGTGGAAAAGGACATTGGGTTGCCTAAATCAATAACATGTCCTTTTGGGCACTAAAAGTAGAAGCTTGGCAGTCTTTAGGACACAGGCATTCTTCTTCTTATCTGAATAAGTATTAGAAAGTAAAACCTACAGTGGTGAGTCTGAAATTAAATTCAAGAAAGTAATCTCTGATCTTGGCTTTGACTCTGTCAGGTTTGTAGGGTAATATCATGTCCCTGCTTCAAGGTTTTGTCAGTTCAAATCTGAGGGAGGAGAAACTGATGACAAGATAGGCAGGCAGAGTGACTGACCAGGTGGGAGGGTCAGGGCCCTTCCCTGCTAGTCAGGAGTTCCTTGTGCTGCTTTTAGGGCTGGAAAATAGGCCAGTTATTTTGCTCCTGGATTATGAACTTCTGGAGGATGGGGACTGTGCTTGGATTTGCTTCTTAAACATTTCTCTTCATCTAAACCTCCTGTTAGATAAATGTTGGGGCTTCTTAGTTTACGATGTTTCTTTTCTTTCATAATTTTTAGCATTTGATTTTATTGCACTTTATTGTGGGTGAGTGTTTCAGCTCTCAATTCCAGTTTATCAGTTTTTACTTCTAAAACGTCTAAGAATTCAACATGAGTTAAAAGAATTATTCTATTAAAAGAATTTGAACAGTGTTCTAGTTTTGTCTCATGGAGTCAGTATTTTCATTTACCGCTTCAGGGTTTGTACATACTTGTTTTTAAGTCCCTCTTGGTTTTTCCTTTTATGAGGATTTCTTAGGCATCCATTATCTTCTTTGTTTCTTCCTCTGACTCTTACGTTGGTGCATTTCCTGATGTGTTTTGTAGTTTAGTCTGTGAGCTCATCTTCAGTGAGATGTTCTTTCATGCAAGTTTCAGTCAGTGTCCCAGGTTGTTGAGATATTGCCACAGGGTTTTTTTCTCTCAAGGTTATGAGCTTTCTACATTGCTGGGGAGAGGGAAATGGACCCTGTACTTATGGTGAGTCTTTTCCCATCAATTTAGTGAGGCAGTCCTCTTCCATGCTAATACCTAGGCAGGCTTATCAGTCTTTAATCAAGATGGGCCAACTTTTCTTGGCTTTGGCTGTGTAGATCGAGACAGTTTTTTTTTTTTTTTTTTTTTTTTTTTTTTTTTTTTTTTTTTTAGCTCAAAACGATGCATGTAGTTTATGACTTCAATTTCCAGCCCCAGATAGGAATAAAAAGAAAAGCCCATAAGGTGTAGGGACTGACTGATTTGCCTCCATTTTCTCCTTGTTTCTCACATTTCTCTTTTATAAAAATCCAGAGCTTGGATGTGTAATACATATATCTTTGTTTTATTTTTATTTTTCTAGTACTTTTTTATCTCGTACATCTGCTTAACTGACCTCTTCATCAGAAGACACCTAATTATGTTGTATTTTTATAACCCCCTAGTGTATTACATTGGATGAAGTGGCAATTCATTTATATAGACATGTGTTTTAGAATTTTTATTTTTGTGCTTAGAAAATGACATATTTTTCTAATTAGAGAAAAAAATCATAAGGCTCACAGAAGAAACTAGAGCTGCTGTGTAGAAAGGATGACACTTGAGTTTGCTTTATTATAATATAAAATGTTTATAATACAAATTTTAAAAACACTTTCAAATTATATACATACATGGGAGGCAAAATTATGGCCCTCAAATATCTATGTCCTATTCCCTAGAGCCTGTGAATGTATTATTGTTAGAGTTTGGATAAGTCGTATTGTCCAAAGGCTCACGTGTGAGACAATGAAAGAATGTTGAGAGGCAAAATGATTAGAATTTGAGAACTTTAACATAATCAGTGGATTATTCCACGGATTAATGGATTAATTGTGTGGTAACTATAATCAGGTAGGTATGGCTGGAGAAGGTTGGTCACTGGGGGTGTAGTGTGTCTTTGGGGTATATATTTTGTCCCTGCTGAGTGATCTCTCTCTCTCTCTCTCTCTCTCTCTCTCTCTCTCTCTCTCTCTCTCTCTCCCCTTCCTGTTGCATGTCCTGGCTGCTTTCTTCTGCCATGTCTGGCTACCATGATGTTCTGCTTCACCTTGGGCCCAGAGCGATAGAGTAGGCCATCTATGGACTGAGACCTCTGAAACAGCCAAAATAAGATTTTCCTCCACAGTAATCTTGTCAGATCTTTTGGCCACACTGATGAATAAGTTGGCTAAAAGAATTGTGTGGTGGGCTGGGGCTGTAGCTCACTGGTAGAGCACTTGCCTAGGATGTGTGAGGCACTGGGTTCAATCCTCAGTATCACATAAAAATAAGTAAATAAAATGAAATTATTATTACAAGAATCATGTTATATAGCAGCATGGAAATTTAGATTGTAGAAGGAATTGCTAATCAGATTGTTACTAATCTGATTGTTTTAAGATAGGGAGATTGATCCATATAATCACGTGGTTCCTTTGAATGTGGAAGAGGGAAGCCAAAGAATTAGTGTCAGGGTGATGTATTGTAAGAAGACTGCACCAGCAGTTCCTGGCTTTGAACATAGAGAATGAGACCCTGAGCCAAGAGGGAAGCCTCTGGGATGTGGAAAAGGCAATAAAAGAGTCTTCTCCCTTAGAGCCTGAAGAAAGGAACTTAGCCCTGTTGACACCTTGATTTGAGCTTACTAAAATCATGTAGGACTGGGGTCTATGTAGGACCCATAGCTGTAAGTTTTAAGCTACCTTGTTTGTGGTAATTTGCTGCAACAGTAGGTAGGAAAGTAATTTGCATAGTGATGGCTTGGAAATTCCATTCCTCCAAATGGACTTAACAGAAATGTACTGAACATACATTTCAACAGAAGAGATATAGTAGAATGTTCAAGTAGTGCTATTTATAATACCCCTAACCTGGCAATTACTCAAACATCCATTAGGTACATGGACAAATTTGTGTTACACACTCTACAGTAGTTTGCAACAGTAAGAATGGACTGTCTACATGAACATGCAACTGTATGAATTATTGCCACAAACCTGATGTTAACAAAGGAGATCAGACATAAAATTCAGTGCATACTGAGAATTACAATTTACATAGCATATAAAAAGAGGAGGAGGTAATGTATTGTATTAGAAGTTTCAAAGATGATCCTTGATAGAGAAGATACACTCACAATGTTCTGTTTCTGGATTTGGTTGCTAGTTACATGCATTTATGCCTAGAAATTTATGAAGCTGCACACTAATCTTTTCTTGCATGCATGTTATATTTCTGTTAAAGAAAGAACACATTCTACACATTATGTCATTTTCTTCAATAGCCCCACAGTCTGTTCAGTGTGGACCAGATTTCTTGAGGATGTGATTTAACTTGTTCTCATTTCGAGTAACCTGGAATCAGATCTAAAACTTGTTATTAGTTGACTTTTTTTTTTCACTATTCCAGCCAGTTTTCTTTCCGGTCCTCATATCAGATTGGAGAAAGTTTTGGTAGTACTAGTTGTTGTTTACCTAGTGAACACAGGGTTCGCCTCCAGGCTGTAGTCAGAAGCAGCATCACCATCTTTGCAGTAGTGGAGCCCTTACTTACTTAAGGTGAAACTATTGGATTTAGGAAAATTCTAGTTTTGCTTTTACTGGCCCTGTCACCTTGGGCTAGGTCAGTCTAAAAGGGTTTTTGTGAGGCTGTCACTTGGCACATGGGAATAACTGATGCAGGGATGAAACTAGTTATGATTTGTTAAGTATCCCAGTTGTTTCTTGTGTTTCTGATTAAGTGGTTAATTTTGAGTCATTTCTTATATCTGTAAAACATTGGTTCTACAACTTTCCATGAATACCCAAATACTTGGATGCCCACTCTTTACATGAGATCCTCTTATGAACTATATTTCATCTCTAGATTACTGCATGGTTTGGATCTTGAATATCCCCTAAAATCTCATGTAGTGTAGGCAGATCTCCATTATAGGATGTTCAGAGGTGGAGCTTTTAAGAAATGATTGGGCTGTGAGGACTCTAACCTTATCAGAGGATTAAGAAATTGGATGGATTCCTGGGAGGTGGTAAACACTGTAGGTAGGTGGGGATATGGCCAGAGGAAGTAAGTCACTAGGGATATGCCCTTGGGTATTGTATCTTGTTCCTGTCCCTTCCCTCTCTGTCTCCCTTCCCTTCTCTCCCCCATCTCTCTTCTCTCTCCTTCCTTGCTCTTCCTGGCTGCCATGAACTAAGTAGCTTTCCTCTGCCACACTCTTCTGTTCTGTCTTAATGTTCTGTTTTTCCTCAGCCCATAAGCAATGGAATCAGCTTACCATAGTGACAAAAGAACTGACATAATTGCTTATAATACCTCATACAATGTCTTACTGTATTCATGTGGATTCATAGTAGAACACAGCATGTGGGAAATCCAAAATTTGATTTTTGGAACTTTCTGAAATTTTTTCTCCCAAATATTTATAATCTCTGATTATTTGAATCCATCCATGGTTGACTCATGGATGTAGAACCCATGAATGTATAATTTTATTACTTGATGATAATATTTCATGACAAATGAAGCCTTTAAAGAAGTAAATATGAAAACAGAAAATTTCTATAAAATTATCCCCAGCTACTATGTACTGTAAATATTTTTAAAGTGCAATGAAGCATAGAAATTTAAAAAGTGAGCAACTATGTTCTCCATCCAGATTTCCATGTGCTTCCTCTGTAAGGTGGTTGTATTAGCTCACACTTCCTCAGCAATCTGCAAGTGTTCCTGTTGCTTCACATTTTCTCCAACACTTGATGAGCCTTCATGTTTGCAGTCACATTCATAGGAGTAAGAGGACATATTATTTAAAATATACTTTTCCTGATTTCTAGTGATAGTTACTTTTCAAATGTTTATTATTTCTGTTTATTCTGAGCATTGTTTGTATTGCTTTACAATTGTTTTACTCTGCATATAACCAAAGATGTAATATATATATATATATATATATATATATATATATATAATATATATATATTATACTGAAGTTAAGTTGAATAAGTTATTGAGTAGTAGTAATTTAATGCACATGTAATGCTTAATGTGGTATCTGATATATAAGAAACAATATTGTCAATAATAACATTAATAATGATAGCTATCAGTGGAGGATAACTTCAAACTTTTTACCTATTATTTCTTCATTTTAAGAAAAGCTTGATAAATTCCCTGAGAATTGGTACTAGGGTTTTAATTGGTATTATATTGATTTGTAAGTTAATTTAGCATGACTGTGGTATTTACAATATTTGACAAATCACTTTTGTCTCATTTAAACATTTTGAATTCTTTTTGCTTGTCATTCCATGAACTTTTCAGTCCATCTTCCAATTCACTTTTAATTGTTTGCTTATGTTCAGGCTCAGTCTATTCTCTCTTTTCAGAAAGTTTACTTTTCTTATATCAATGAGTACATTTTATTTTTATCTTTAAAAATGTTTATTTTTGTTTTAGTTGATGCATAATACTTGTATGTGTTTATGGGACACAGTAGGTCTATACAACATATATGGCAAGATCAGGATAATTGGATAATTGCAGTGATAACTATCACCACAAATAGTTTTTGTGTTAGCAGTACTCAGAATCCTTTCTACTGGCTTTTCTGAAATATACATTAAATGTTGTCAACCAAAGTTACCCTACCATGTTATAGCACATTAGATGTCATTCCTCCTTTCTAACTGTATCCCTGTAAACCACCCTGTTTCCCACATCCTTTATAGCCTCTGGTAACCACTATTCTACTCTTCTCTTCTATGAGATCAACATTTTTAGCTTACATATATATGTGAGACCATGTGGTATTTGTCTTTCTATGCCTGATTTATATGTCTCTTAACATAGTGTCCCCCAGTAACATCCATATTGCTGCAAATGATTTCATTTTTTTGCATGGATGAATAATGTTTTGTTGCATACATATACCACATTTTCTTTATACTTTCATCTGTCAGTGGACACCTACTTTGATTCCGTATTTGGGAATACTGTGAGTAGTGCTGCAATAAATATGGAGTATAGGTATTTTTTTTACCATACTTATTTCCTTTCCTTTGGTGTATATCCACTAGTGGAATTGCTGGATCCATATGGTAGTTCTATTTGTAGTTTTCTGAGGAAGTTCAGTACTGATTCCCATAATGGCTTTCCTGATTTACATTTCCAACGTAGGAGACTTACCCCTTTTCTGTATCTTTGCTAGCACTTTATTGTTTTATGTTACTTTTTTACAGTAGCCATGCTGTCTGGGGTGAGATGATATTTCATTGTGGCTCTTCATATACTTGTTGGCCATTTGTAAATCTGTTGAGAAATAATGGCTACATTTAAAAAGAGCTTCCTAGAGATAAAATCAAGAAATCTATGATTCACACATCCAAAATGTACAATGCATTGTTTTTTTAGCATTTTTGCAGACAGGGTTTCTTGATGATCTCTAAGTCTATTTTAGAGCATTTTGTCCTTTCCAAAAACCAGCTAATACCCATTAAGAGTCTTCTTCTTTCTCCTTCACACCCAGAAATAGGGAACCTAGTGATCTGCTTTCTGTCTCTATAGATGTGCTAAATCTGGACATTTATATGATTCATGTAAATAGAATCATATACTATGTGGCCTTTTGTGACTCTCTTCTTTCACTGTTTCTACTGTTCCCCATGTTGTAACATGTTTCAGTGCATCATTTCTTTGTATTTATGAATAGCTCTCTGAATTCTTTCTGTTCCTCTCTGTCGTACAGCAGTTATCTCAAATCAGCACCACATAGTTTCATGCCTGCCTGTTGCAATGCTCTTCTTCTGATATTTCTATAATTGTTCTTCCTTTCTTATTCTATGCCATCATATCTAGACCTACCATAGTAATATCTTTTATAAGAAAATCAAAACAGCAGTGACAAGACAGTAGAGAAAGGAGTCCAAAACATAAAATGGTATTTCTCTGCTTAAACACATCCAATGGCTTCATCATTGTTAGTGTGGTGTTTAGATTCTCCTTGCAGGAAGAGAGATCACTTAAGTTTGCCCAAGAAATGGGCTGTACTAAAAAAAAATGTTGGGAGAATGGAGACTCATGGAGAAGTAAGGGAGAGACTGTGCTTAGAGTCTGATCCTGCTTCAAGCACCTTCAGGAGTCTGGCCTCCCTTTGGGGAAGTGGTTCTCAGACATATGCTTGTGAAAACAGACTGCTGCACCCCACTTCTAGAGTTTCTGATTCGGTAGATATCCAAATGTTTACTGATACTCCAAAATTTTGTACTTTTAACCATTTTCCAACAGTTAAAAATATCACCAGGAGAGATTATTCAGACAGATTGCTGGTCCTACTCACAGTTTCTGATTCCTTAATTCTGGGGTGTGGCCCACATTTACATTTTCAGAAAATTCCCAGGGGATGGCCATACTTTGAAATCTACTTACTCCCATAACTTCATACCCGCTTCTGCTCACATTGCCCCAGAGGTTGTTCTTCTGTGAACTTGTTGGGACACTGAATACAAGCTCAGCCACACTGTGTTGAATAAGATGTTGATTGACCTCATCTTGAGTTCTGAAATCCTCTTTTTGATCACACTCCCATAACCTCCAGTTCTTCTTTATCCTTCAGTCCTGTGGACTCATAAAAAATGAAGCAAAACAACCATATCCTATATTTTGGCTTTTCCCTTTCTTGTTCTCTGTTAATTATTTCTTGGTTTCATTTGCCTGGAGCCAGTTAGGGCTTCTCATTCTCTTTGCTGTTCTCCGGCTTCAAAGCTCCTGTCCCTTTTCCTCTTCTCATCAGTTCCCAGCTGTCTACAAACCTCACCATCTGCTCCCACTTCCAGACTGCCAAGAGCTTCTGAAGAAAGTCACTTGGCACAGTTGCCTCCTCTGCAGAGCCACCAGTTTAATGAGGGTGGCTCTCAGGACTGCTTTGTACTCCTGTTTTTCAGTGCTGGTTGAGTTTATAACTCCCCCTTTCTTCATGCTCCCAAGGGTACCATGATAGGCTCACGCTTAGCAGACGGCATCTTGAAGGAGATCAAGATTATTTGGTATGACCCCTTCTGCCTTCTACTCTAGGACCTAAAACTTGTATTCTTCATCTCATGAACAATCTGCCCTTTTATTTCTGGACTTGTATCAGTAGATTTCTGTTGCTGTGATAAAATACCTGAGATAAACAATTGAAAGGGAGAAAAGGTTTATTTTGACTCATTATTTCAGAGATTTCATTCCATGGTCACTTGGCCTTGTTGCTTTGGGTCTGCGATGAGGAAGAATATCATGGCAGCAGGAGGATATGGTGAGGGAGGCTGTTTACCTTGTGGTGACCAGAAAGCTGTGAGGGGAGTTGGGGGAAGGGGCCAGAGTCTCAGTATCATCTGCCATGGCATGCCCCCTAATTCACTTCCTCTAGGCCCCACCGTCTAAAGTTCCTGCCACCTTCCAACATGCCATCGACAGGGACCAAGCCTTCATCAGCTTAGACCTTGAGAGACATTCAAGGTCCAAACCTTCTTAACCCTTCCATCGGGTCTGCCTGTCCTCCTAGGATTGTTCTGTTTCTTCTAAGAACCTCATTTCTTTCTCTGTTCATTTCCCTCAACTGAAATGCTCTCTACTTCCTGTAATTTTTTTAATAAAAAGGAAAGAAAAATTCCTTTCTCTTGATTGTCCTTCCCCTCACATGCGCTTGACACCTGCCTCTTCCTCTGTGTTGCAGACCTCTTGAAGTTAGTTTGTTCTTGCCACTTTCCATTTCACTGTTTTGTTTTTTAGCCTGATGTCTGATCTTCTCCCTCCACTGAATTCTCTCCACTGTGGTTACATTGATGCCAAGATTTCACACTCAGCATCTGCTTCTCTGATGTTGGTCTTACTTGACTATTCTAGAATGTTGATGCTACTGATCTCCCAGCGTCTGGGAGCCCTCTGGGAGCCCTCTGGGAGCCCTCTAGGAGTTCTCTGCCTCTGTGGCTTCCAGGCCTCTGTGTGTTTCCTGGGATCTCAGACCTCTTCCCCCAACTTGCCTCCAGAGAGGCCATTTGCCTTCTCTCCTTGGTTTGTCTTAGTATTTATTTTCTTCATAGTTTTTACTTTCAAAAAATTTTCAGAAGGCCCTTTTATTGGATACATATTTATTTTATATTATTATACATACCTAAAACTCAAAACTTCTGAAAATATTCCTTTTCATTTTCCTCCAACATTCTGCTTTTGAAATTCATTCTCTCTCTTACTGTCTCCCAGGATCAAGCCTCAGGATCATCTTTGCCTTCTTCTTCTACCTCCCCACCCCATAGGCAGTTGTAGGCCTTGGCCTTTCATTTGAATTTCTATTTTCCCTCAGTTTCCTTCCTGCCTTTCCTCAGGACTGCTCTGCTAGCCCTTGCATGGACTACCCCATTGTCATTCTTAGTCTTCAGTCTTCTTTTTCCCATCCACTTCATCCTTCATCCTAGAGCTGATTCATGAAGCAAGTTCTGATGATGTCCTCTGCCACTAAGAACTCTCTAATGGTTCTCTAAACCACAAGAGTGAAGATCAAACTCCTTAGGCTGGCTTTGAAGAACTTTCATGGTCTTACTCTGCCTCCTCCCAATCTAGCCATCTGGCCTCTGTGCTGTGGATCCCCATGGGGTTTATGCTCAGTGCTTCCCAGACTCTGGTTTTTGTCGAGGCAGCTCTGCCTTTCCAGCCTCTCTGGTTTTGCTCATACTGCACTCTGCTTCCCCCTCCATTACCTTTTAAACTTCTGTTTGTGTCAAAAAGCAATAGCCTCCTGGAAGCTTTCTCTCTTCAGAGTTAATCCTCCTTCATTTTGTTCCCAGACTCATTGTTTATGGTTCTTAATTAGTGCAAATTAGCATTTGAGTATGCTTGTGTACTCACCAAGCCATCCAATCCTGCCCTGTGTAAGGGTATGGGTGACATCAGTTTGTCTACTCGTGTCTCCCCACTTGGAAAAAATGCTGTGTGTGGACAGGAGTCACGTTGTCTGAGCATCTCACAGCATGCAGTACCTGCTTTGCCTGGGTAAATGAGTAATAAATGATTTTTAAATTCATTTGGACTTAAATGAAAAGCAGTCTGAATGTTCAAATGAAAAATATTGTAGGTGCAGCATGGAGAAATCCTTGCTGTGGAAACATGACAGTTATTGAAACATGAGTTTGGAAAGCACAGCAGTACTTAGGGAGCTGCTGTTTCAGGGGTTTATTACCCAGCAGTGATAAGTCCTTAACATTAGGAAGATTGTATCACTTCCAATTGTGGGTGCTTTGTAAGAGGAATACTTCCAAAAGAAGGCATTGTTATAACAATGTGTTATAAAATTGGTTGGTTGCTACTGACAATTGTTTCTCACATGTTCTCTGATAGAGCTTTACTCAGCACAACTTTAGAAATGGAGTCAAACACTTCAGAAAAGAAGAAATACAAATGGCCAACAAATACATGAAAAAAATTTTCAACATCATTAGCAATTAGGGAAATGGAAACAAAGACTTTTTTGTGAGATTTTATATCACACCAGTCAGAACAGCAGTCATCAAGAATACAAATAATAATAAATGCTGGAGAGGATGTGGAGAAAAAGGAACACTTTTACTTTGATGGTGGGACTGTAAATTAGTACCATACACACACACACACACCATAGTTTTATTCAGCCATAAATAAAAAAAGAAATTATAGAATTTGCAGGAAATGGATGGAACTAGAGACAATCATGTTAAATGAAATAAATTGAACTCACATGTTTTCTCTCATATGCAAAACCTAGAGAGGAAACAGAAAACAAGGGTGAGGGTGGATCTCCTAAAAATCAAAGGGAGATCAATAGAGGAAAGGGAGAAGAGACTAAGAGGTAGTAGAGGCAGGAGAGGAGAGGGAAAGTGCTGAAGAGTGATATTGGCCAAATTATGTTGTTATATTGCATGCATGAACAAATATGTAAAAGCAAATCCATGAATATGTACAACTATAATGCATCAATAAAATGGGGGAAAAAGAAATGGGGTCAAAGTATTGTGTGAAGGGTTATGTTTGCGATTAAAGGAAGTGGAAGGAGCTGCTCTGAGACAGGACTTAAGATTTCCATGTCTAGTTTTTTTTTTTTTTTTCCTTTCAGTACTGGGAATGGAACCCAGGGCATTGTGCATGATAGGTAAGTGCCCTACCACTGAGCTATACCCTCAACCAAGTTCTGTCCTTAAGAGTTATAATTTAGGGCTGGGATTGTGGCTCAGTGGTAGAGCACTCCCCTAACTCGTGCGGGACCTTAGTTCGATTCTCAGCACCACATAAAAAAATAAAGGCATTGTATTAAAAAAAGAGTGATAATTTATTCACTCTTTACTGCCTGTCATTTTTAATTTCAGTTCAGAAAATTACTAATAAATGTTGTGCAGTTTCCTAGAACTGAATTGTAATTTAGGGCTGGGATTGCCCGAAAGAGAGGTTTGTCTAGTTGATTTTTCAATCTCTACTCTTTGAGGTGTGTCAGTGGGAGGCTGAGTGTGAGGGCTTGGAGCTCCCAGAGCTGTTCTGATAGGATATCTTTGTAAGAAAAAATGCAGCATGGTAGGGAGAAATTTAAGGTTTGAAAAATTAGTATGGCAAGATGTCATCCAGCTAGGGCTTCTCTCCATATTTAAACAGCATGCTGTGCTGTTTAAATTCATGTTTAAATTCATGATATGAATTTTGGTAAGAAGAACTGAAAACAAAAATAGTAGTGCACCCTGATAGCTTTAGATAATCTAAAATGTCCCTAAAGGTAAAGGAGTTATCTAGTCTGGAATATGTCGTTCATAGTGTGTGAGCCCCTTTAGTAAGTGTGATATTGTGCCCAAGCCTGATAGATATATGGGCACTTTGTAAAAGCAATACATCTTAGAACAAAACTCTCAATGTTTGCCTGTCTGTAAATGTGCCTTTTGGCTCATAAAGTAAGGTATGGTGGACATATAATTAAGAAAATTGGTTATTGCACCATCGTTCAACCCTTCTGAGCATCAAGCCTTCCTTTTCTTAACTTATGTTTTACTAGACTTATGTATTTTGCTACACCATTAGGTGTGTTTTTCTAAGCAGTTGACCAACCTACTCCACTGCATGGTCTAGAGTTGAACTGTTTCCTATCACTTCCCTCACTTGGACCATTATTTCTGTAGTTGATCCCACTGTGAATGGTCTAATGTGGCTCCTCTTCCCCACTCCTTTGTTGACAGTCTGTGGGCCTCTATCACAGATTGCAGGCAAGAGGTAGTTGTGATCAGTGGAAGACACTGATTTAAGGCCATCTTTTTGTTTTGCTTTGTATAATGGGCTGCAGAATGGGAGAAATTCATAGCTACCTCAACTCCTGCAGAAGGAGCAACATATGGAGATGCTAAGTAATTAAGGCAATTTTACATCATTCATCATATTGCTTTGGTCAGTGAGCTCTGCTGCTGCCATCTTGTTTTCCCAACATTTTCCATAGACTTTCTTATATCTTTTAATGTATTTTTTGCTTGTAATTTCTTTCCTTTGGTCTAGCCATTCTGATGAAGAAGCCACCAAACCTCAAGGTGTGTGCAGAACAAAACAATATTTACTGACTGGTAAATGTGAGTGTGTCACCTCTGCAGGTCTTAGTTGTCACTTTTTGTGAAAGGAATTTTTGTGATTTTGATCTGTAAATATGGCTGAAGCCAAGTAAGTCAAACACCTCTGGCTTACAGGTAAAGCTCAGGGAATCCTCCTTGATTTTAGAAGAAAGGAAACACATATGCACACCCCACCTAACACTGCTGGTGGAAGAAAGACATGGCCCTGCACACTTTCACATAAGAGAAGTGTTATATTTCTATTATTTTTAAAAAGTGAAATCTACCCTTCATAGGGGACGGACTGCACCATGGAGCCCTGGTGACCACACATAGCATCCAAATGGTCAGGGAGACAAGGTTTAATTGCAGGTCATCTTTCACTACAGAACGCCCTATGAGTCTCCTAAACATGAGAACATGGGGGCTGCCCAGGAGCTGCTTCAAGGCCACCTTATACTGTTCCATGCCTTGAAGGAGGCCATTGTGAGACAATGCCCTGCCCCTTCTGATGAGGTTGGAGCTTTGTTGCATTCCCCTCCTCAGAGTACAGCTGCAGACTCTGAAATAACTTGCTGCAGCATGACTTTGGCTTCTTAGCAATGGGGCACAGGATGTCTGTCAGTTACATTATCTACCTGCTCTTATTTCTGTGCCAGGGACATGAGACACTAATACCTTTAGCCCTTCGAGTAAGAAGTAAACTATCTGAATATAAAAAAAGAGCTCCTTCTTTACCAGCCAGATCTGTCAGCCTTTGTCCAGCATCGTTTGACAGTTTGCATCACCTTAACACTTGATCTCCATTTTTTCTTATAATTTTTATTCATATGCAAACATCTACAGTTCTAATGCTAATGTACATACAAACTACTCAAATGTGCTTAATTTATTTACAAAGTACTATTCTGTGATCTTTATAACTATAATTTACTTGACTTCTGCTGTTGGATATTTGTACTATAGTAAAGGCTATATTTATTTCCTTTGCGTTTCTTACATTAAATATTAAAATTGGGATGAATAGAGCCACGAATATTAACACCTTATTTTCTAGTTATAAATATGTATTTTCAGCATAAATTTACAAAGCCACCATCAATGAGTGAGCATATTAGTTTCCCTGAAGACTTAATTTTATGGTGCTTTAGCCTTAAAAGTTACCAATTTCATAAGCATTTCTGTTACATCTAGGCTGTGTGCACTAATGTGGGTATGACTGGGCTAGGAATTTTGTTTAATTCCAAACCTTTCCAATTGTAAACTCTGAGAGCTTCCAGTTTTTAATATAATATTCAGTGTGTTAAAGAATAAATGGAAGCTGGGCACAGTGATGTGCATTGGTAGACTTAACTGCTCCAGAGAATTAGGTAGGAGGATTACTTGAGCCTGGGAGTTTGAGGCTACCCTGGGCAACACACCAAGACTCCATTTCAAACAAAACAAAACAAACAAACAAGAAAAATGGAAAAATATACACTCACTTATACATGTGTACATACATACACCCCAGATGCCTAATTTAGAACCTGGAATATAATGAATATATATTTAGTGGCAGATACTGTACAATCAAATATATTTTCTGCATTAACATTTGGCAGAAGAAGAATAATTGGGGCATTTCAATTATCTAGCTAACAGTGAAAATAGTAAAAAGAAATGAAATTTAGGGTTTACAATATGCATATCTAATATTTTATAAAGCAAGTACCATATCTGTAGTATAATATTCTATAACATGAGTATCATGTCTATAGTATATTGCATAAAAAAATGGTGCTTGAACTGATGCTGTCTCATTATTGGTTCCTTCTCTCTGGGAAACTGAGAAGTGAGTTGGTCAAAATACATATCCTTGAATTCATGAAGGTCTTCTTTCCTTCCTTTTAACTCATTAATCAAGTACTTAGTGCTTGGTAGGGTTAAAGCTCCAGAATTACAGTGAAGAACAAAACTGACAAGTCTTTTCTCTTTAGAGACTTACATTCTAGTTGAAAATAAGTAAGTTGGTTAATTTCAGCACATATAATCCCTGGGGGCAATGAGGAAATCACATGTTGATAGACAGGAGTGGGAAGAAGCCCTTGGGATTAGTGGTCCAGGAAGGCCTGTCTATAGGCTATGAGTGTTCTTCCATCTCCCCAGTGAGCACCACATTGCTGAATAATTCTCTTGCTTTACAAAATGTTTAGTTCATTGAAAGTTTTTATTGTCTGATATTATGTTTTCTTTTTATGATAAATTTTAAAAGGTTCTCTGCATACTTATGTAATCACAAAGGGAGGTCTTAGATATGATTTACTTTGGTGAAATGATAATGTATGACAATTGGAAATATGATTAAATTGAGAAATTACACACAATCTTTTTACGAACACAGCTGTTGTAGAAAATGAGATATCTATATTTGCTTTAGAGCCAACACTGCTGTAATGTCTTTTTGTAAAGCACATGATTGCAATGCTGCAAAATACTTGCATGAAGATAGGGAAGTTGAATAATCTTACCAGAGCATCTTTAGCGTTTGCCATATTGCTTCCTCTGATTAGCAGAAGAATTTGTGTTGTGAGATGTAGAAATGGCAGCAGAACTTTTAACATTGTAATGGGCTAACGGACTTTAAGATCCTTGATGAAATCACACTGTGATCCTTAGTATTTTTGAACAAGAAAATCCAACCATTACAATACTGATAGTCTTATTTGATGATTAGAATGCTTTAAAGAGTTATCATACTTTACAAGTGTATTTCTCAGTAATAACTAGTTAGTGTTGTGACTAATAGTGAATGCTAATGTCCATGCTTTTGTGTCGGTTTTTTAACTTTGAATCAATATGAATTTTTAATTTTCTGAATTTACTCCTTTATTGTCAATGATGTATGTGATATCAAAAGAAAATTAATGTGCAATAAAATTAAAAACAAATTAATAAATCTACTAGACCAGGAACAGCATTATATTTTTATTTTAGTGGGATAGCACTCTTCCTGGGACATTAGAAGGCTCCAAAAATAGTTCAGTAAGTGAATAAAAGTCTGACCGGGATTTGTCCTATACAACTTGGTGGGATTTTGTGTTTGTTTTTCCATCAGATGCCTTTATTGGCCCAAGAGTTCAAATGGTTGATTTAGAGGTGTCTTACCACTTGTCATCAGCAACACTAGTACACTTCTGACCTTTTATCATTTCTATCTTCTGGAGTATTTTACAGCATGATTAATGTTAAAATTAATACTCAACATTTTTTGGCCAGTATTTTCCAATGGTACATATAGGTATGGTTATATAATAATGCTTATAGACAATGTTTAAAATGTAGACAAAAACAAGAAAATAATACATTTTCATTAATTACACCATCCATGTATAGCTACTGGTAACAATATTCCCTTTCTTTCTTTCTTTCTTTCTTTCTTTCTTTCTTTCTTTCTTTCTTTCTTTCTTTCTTTCACTGGAGATTGAACCTGGGGTGCTCAATCATTGAGCCACATATTTAGACTTTTTTTTTAATTTAGAGACAGGGCCTTGCTAAGTTTCTTAGGCTGTTTGAACTTGCAGTTTTCCTGCTTCAGCCTCCCAAGACACTGGGATTACAGGTGTGTGACACCATGCCCAGCACATTTTTCTGTTCAATTCCACTTGCTTTCCTGTATGAGTGTGCTTGTATACACACATATGTGTGTAGAGCCTAGCACACATTAATATGTGAATAAATGTTTTAGTATATAATGATTTAAATATTGTTTATATTTTAATTTTATGTATAATTGACCAATAATGATCACATATATCTGTAGAGTTTAATGGTATGTTTTCATAGAGATTTACATTGTGAAAAGATATCCATCATCTCACATACTTATTTTTTTCTGGTGAGAACTTTGGAAATCTATTCTTTGGCAACTTTGAAGTATATAATGCATTACGATTAGCTTTAGATACCATGTTATATAGTCATTCTCTAAAACACTGGCCATCCTGAAACTTTGCACCCTTTGACAAACATTCCTCCTCCTCTACTCCCCTAGCCTCTGGGAACCACCTTTCTACTCTCTGCATCTGTGAATTATACTTTTTAGATTCCACATATAGGTAAAGTCATTTGATATTTGTCTTTTTAATTCATTTTTTTATTTATATATGACAGCAGAATGCATTACAATTCTTATAACACTTATAAAGCACAATTTTTCATATCTCTGGTTGTATATAAAGTATATTCACACCAATTTGTCTCTTCAAACATGTACTTTGGATAATGATGTCTATCATATTCCACCATCCTTGCTAAATCCCTGCCCCCTCCATTCCCCTCCAACCCCTCTGCCCTAACTAGAGTTCCACTATTCCTTCCATGCTCCCTCTCCCTATCCCATTATGAGTCAGCCTCCTTATATCAAAGAAAACATTCGGCATTTGGTTTTGGGGATTGGCTAATTTCACTTAGAATTATCTTCTCTAACTCCATCCATTTACCTGCAAATGTCATGATTTTATTCTCTTTTATTGCTGAGTAATATTCCATTGTGTATATATGCCACATTTTTTTATCCATTTATCTATTGAAGGACATCTAGGTTGGTTCCACAGTTCAGCTATTGGGAATTGTGCTGCTATAAACATTGATGTGGCTGTGACCCTGTAGTATGCTGTTATTAAGTCCTTTGGGTATAGACTGAGGAGAGGGATAGCTGGGTCAAATGGTTGTTCCATTCCTGGTTTTCCAAGAAATCTCCACACTGCTATCCATATTGGCTGCACTAATTTTCAGTCCCACCAGCAGTGTATGAGTGTACCTTTCCCCCCACATCCTCTCCAACACTTACTGTTGTTTGTGTTCATAATAGCTGCCATTCTGACTGGAGTGATATGAAATCTTAGAGTGGTTTTTCTCTAATTGCTAGTGATGAACATTTTTTTCGTATATTTGTTGATTGATTATATATCATCTTCTGAGAAGTGTCTGTTCATGTCCTTGGCTCATTTGTTGATTGGGTTATTTATTTTTTCTGGTGCTTAGCTTTTGAGTTCTTTATATACCCTAGAGATTAGTGCTCTATCTGGTATGTGAGGGGTAAAGATTTGCTCCCAAGATGTAGACTCTCTATTCACCTCACAGATTGTTTCTTTTGCTGAGAAGAAACCTTTTAGTTTGAGTCCATCCCATTTTTTGATTCTTGATTATAATTCTTGTGCCACAGAAGTCTTATTAAGGAAGCCGGGGCCTAAGCAGAGGCGTGTTAAAGTCTCCCAAAATTATTGTGTTGTTGTCTATTTGACTCTTGAACTTGAGAAGAGTTTGTTTGATGAATGTAGATGTTCCATTTTGGGGGGATATATATATTTATAATGGTTAAGTCTTGTTGGTGTATGGTTCCCTTGAGCAGTATATAGTGTCCTTTTTTATGCTTTTTGATTGACTTCAGCTTGAAAGCTACTTTACTTGATATGAGAGTGGAAACCCAGCTTGCTTCCGCAGTCCATGTGAGTGGTATGATTTCTCCCTCTCCCTCTCCCTCTCCCTCTCCCTCTCCCTCTCCCTCTCCCTCTCCCTCCTCACCTTTAGTCTGTGAATGTCTTTTTCTATGAGATGAGTCTCTTGGAGGCAGCATGTTGTTGGGTCTTTTCTTTTCATCCAATCTGCTAGTCTATGTCTTTTGATTGGTGAATTTAGGCCATTAACATTCAGGGTTATTATTGAGACATGATTTGTATTCCCAGCCATTTTTGTTGATTTTTGGTATTTAATGTAGCCTGGTTTCTCCTTTGATTAGATTTTCCTTTAGTGTAATCCCTCCCTCTGCTGATTTTCATCATTGTTTTTCATTTTTTTCTTCTTGGAGTATTTTGCTGAGGATGTTCTGTGGTGCAGGCTTTCTAGTTGTCAATTCTTTTAACTTTTTTTTTTATTATGGAAGGTTTTTGTTTCACCATCAAATCTAAAGCTTAGTTTTTCTGGATATAAGATGCTTGGTTGGCATCCATTTTCTCTCATAGCTTGGCATATGTTGTTCCATGATCTCCTGGCTTTGAGGGTCTGGATTGAAAAATCTGCTGAGATATGAATTGGTCTCCCCCTGTATGTGATCTGATTCCTCTCTCTTGTGGCTTTCTTATTCTGTATGCTAGGCATTTCATTATAATATGCCTTGGTGTAGATCTGCCGTAATTTTGTACATTTGTTGTCCTGTAAGCCTCTTGTACTTGGTTTTTTAATTAGTTCTTCATGCTTGTTCTGATTTTTTCTCATTGAAGAGATTGTGCATTCCTTTAGTTTGAAACTCTGTGCCTTCCTGTCTCCCAATAACTCTTAGATTTGGTCTTTTGATGTCCCATAATTCTTGGATGTTCTGTTCATGGTTTCTAATTATCTTCACTGTGTGATCAACTTTATTTTTCAGATTATCTGAGTACTTTCTTCCACATGATCTAGGTTGTTGGTTATGCTTTCTATTGAGTTTTTAAATTTGATGTATTGTATCCTTCATTTTAAGGATATCTTACTGTTTTATTTTTTGGGGGGGGTCTCATTGCTTTCTTGAAGTGTTCTTTTGCTACCTGTATTTGCTCTCTTATCTCATTATTGGAGTGATGAATTTTTGCTTGTATTTTCTCATTTAGGTCATTCTTTAATTCACAGATCATTTTAAATGTGAACCTTCTTTTTTAAATTTTTTATTTGTTTTAATTAGTTATACATGAAAGTAGAATGCACTTATGTACTTTGATATACCATACATAGATGGGAGATAATTTCTCATTTTTCTGAGTATACATATTGTAGAATCACATTGGTCATATAGTCACATACGTACGTAAAGTAATAATGTCTGTTTCATTCTACTATCTTAATTTTGAAATTTCTGAACTCCTTCTCTGACATTTAATCAACTTCACTGTCTGTGGGTTATGTTATTATAGTGACCTGGTTTGTTTGGGACACTTTCCTCTCTTGTTTTTTCATATTCTCTACGTGCCTTCCTTTCTTGAAGTGTGGATCTGAGATATTACAATTTCTTCCCTATATTCTTCTAGTACCTGTGCAGATTATCTGTACCTTACCATGATGATGGGGTTCTAAACTCTGCTGATGTTTCTCAATGGATGCTACTGCATCCTAGATCTGAGTCCTGTGCAAGTTTGAGTGTGTGGATCTGAGCTGCTGGGTTGGAAGGGGCAACACTGCACCAGAGGCTAGGCTGTGGTGGGTGTCTGTCCCGCCATTGGGAGGGATAGATTGGGCCTTCTTTGTGCCTGGGACCTGCACAGGCTGGTGTGGGTGAACCGGGCCTACTGAGATCCTGGGTCCTATGTGAGCTTGTGTTGGGGGTCTGGGCTGGATCTCGGCTCCTGTAGTAGTCCACTGGTAAGAAGGGATGGTCCTGGGCCAGAGGCTAGGCTCTGGCCTGTGTCTGCCCCACCTGGGGAGGGGTGGACCAAGTCCCCTGTGAGCCTCGGTCCTGCACAGGCTGGTGTGGATATATCTGGGCCACCGGGCTTGACCAATATTTGTCTTTCTATGCCTTGTTTATTTCATATTTTGTTTAACATAAGTAAGGACTCAAAGGACCATGCAAACTGATTTTAATCCTTAAGATGTTTTAAAAAATATTTTAGAAACAAAAATATAGTTTTTGATGATTTCAATCATATACACACACCAGCACACACTATAGTTTTATTTAATCTTCCTCCCATACTAACACTGTTTTGCTTTCTTATAGTTGCATTGTGATGTACATTTTTCCATCGACATTTATTAGTGCTTGAGTACTCCCTTAGGAGATAATTCTTGAGGAGATGTTACTAGGCTTCAGAACATAAATTTAAAACAATGACTAATTTTTTTTTCCTAGATTTACATTGTTAAAATGACACTTATTGAATTACAGTGATTAGCTATTAATGTAGACAATTTGGAAAGCAGAAAAACAGAGAAGAAATGATTTATAATCGTAGCACTAAAGATGACTTCATTCAAGATTTTTATTTATATAATTTTCATCTTTTTATAATCCATTACATATTTGCAAAAAGGATTATTTTGTATTCTAAACATTTTCCCCCACTCAGTACTGTATCATCAACATAGCATTTCTCTACCATTAGATAGCCTTCTACAACGTGGTTTTACTGTCTGTTATTAAAATGACATGTCTGTACAATGAGTTTACTTAACTTCCTCTTGGAGGACCTTTAGTTTATTTCTGATGTTACATTATTATATGAGCTCTAGCTGAAGAACCCTGTGTTTTGCCCCTTGGGCATATCTACTGTGATTTCATTAAGTCAATTTTGTAGAAGGAGAATTGCTGGTTCAAATTGTAGGAATAAGTTTTAAGGCTTTTGACAAATATTGCCACAGTGCCTTTTGACAGTTGACATTTATACCAAAGAGTTAAGAAAGCAAAAGGAAATTATAAAAAGTGTTTGAGGGACTGGGTTGTGGCTCACTGGTAGAGAGCACTTGCCTAGCATGTAGGAGGTCCTGGGTTTGATCTCCACACTGAAAAAAATACATATTAATACATATTAATTTCTTAAATATGAACCATCACTTTTCAGAAAACCTTTTTGAAAGCACCTGTTTTAAGTCAGGCATCTTCCTGAAGGTGAATTTATCCAATATTATCCTGTTCCAAATAGGAAAATGTGGTTGGGTGATTTTCATGAGGGGAAAGTTTCTTTTTAGTTGCTGGTCTTCTGTCACTAACTTATTATGCTTGCTTCTTGAGTTTATTTTCAAATAAATTTTGTTACTTTTCTATCACATATTGCTTCAAGAAAACCCTGTGTTTTTTTTCCAGTACCTTCAGTGGCAAAACAAGAATCCTGGTCTTGGGAGCAGTATTTGAAAGAACAGAACACTATAGCAGCACCTGTTGAGCTGTTTTCCAAGGTGAGCCACTGGAGGTCTTATATTTTATATTAAACAAAATTAACTCATTTATCTAGATAACCCATTAACTTATTTGAAATTGGAAGTGGGACTTGGAAATTTCTTAATGAAGCTCATTAGTGCCTTACTGTTTTTAAGCATATGGTGGAGCCTGCATTTGAACCTTAGTTCTGCCACAGGCCAACCAGCTCTGTGACATTGGGAATGTCACTGTAAAGTAGAAAAAGCATGCTACCTACCTCAGTGGGTTGTTGGAGGACTATATCAGTCACATACATAAAGGACATGAGATACTATTGCATATAATGCTCAATAAGTATTAATCTTTATCTTTCTCAGCTGATGTTATTTGCATATACCCATTCGAGGGCTGCATTACAGGGATTTGTTTTAATGTGGTGCATGGCAGTGGTGGGTCTAATAAGGTGTTGGAGAAGGTAATGGAACCCCTGAAATAAGACATACAACTAGAAAGGTGTACTTGTGTAACCAAGTGACTACTGACACCAGGGTCTTATAGCCACAGGGATCATCTATATCCAAGATGTAAAATTGCTTGCTGCCCTTCCTATTTTTAATCTCAGTTTTCAGTGTCCAATATTAAATCCAAGTAAAGAGCTCCTCCATCCTTTTTTCACTGACCTTGCTGAGAAGCTGCCTATCTGCTTTCTTGGTTTCATGCAATGGGACAGCTAGAAAAGTGACCTTCTCAATTGTACCATCTTGAAAAACTCTGTTTCAGAGGTCTCAGTTTATAGGTGGCTGGCTCCACTCCTTAGGGCTTGAGGTGGAAAAATGTGGCAGAGAAAAGCAGGTCAGGACACAACCATTTAAATTAAAGTTATAGCATGCTCTACTTTTCATATTATCTAATCAAATGCTATTACCTCTAACATTTGTTATTGTGTGAAAGGGCCAGTGTTTGTAATACTGGGTATGACAATAGATAGGGGAGAAGAGGTGTTGCAGAGAGGAAGAGCTTAAGACCAACTCCTAGTATCTCATGTTCAAGAAATATTAAATGTTCTTCTGTCATCTGGATCAGTGTCTTCCCTAATATGGGAAATGAAAACATCTAGAGCAGAAGTTCTTAACCAAGCCTTTAAAATAAGATGCTTCTGTGGAGCTTTGAAAGTACAGCTAACTGCTTTGATTTTTGAGAGACCTGCAAGTAAGAACCTCTGGGCATGGAGCCTGGAAGTGAGTAGCTTGGGAACCTCCTCAGGATGTTCTGTGTTCAATTTCAAGGTTCACTCTGTAGAAGGTATAAGAACTATGCAGTTCCTGCTTAGAGGTCAGGTTGCTGTAACCCCAAGTTGCTGTTACCTGATGAGACTTGGGCTGTTTATTCTACCCAAAGTGTGTGTGTCCATCAGGGTGAGGGTTCTCCCCTTCCCTTTCTCACAGGGCCATCTGTGTTGGATGTGTTCGTGTGATCAGTCAGGGTTGAATGACTTTTGGAAACCGCTTCTTACTTCTGAGTGCAGAAGGCCTTTAAAGATGGTTGGCTTGGGTCAGGGCACTCCTTTGTAACTTACAGTGACCTTTTCCTTGAGCCCTGTGCCCATCCTGTACCTTTAGTGCAGGTCAGGAGGTACAGAGGGCCAAATAGCAGCTGATGAGCGCCTAGCAGGATCCACAACTGAGGGCAGATGTAGCCCATATGATACCCAGGATTTGAGCTTCAGCAAAGGACACAGGCAAAGCTGGCATGGTGATGTCATCATCAAGGTCTCAAGGCAGTCAGAAGTCAAAACGACGAGGGAGTAGTGATTGAAGTAGAACTTACATGTAACTAAATTGGCCAAGAAAGATACCGTGTCTTTGTAACCAGATCTTTGTCCTTAGATTAGGGTCCCTGGGCAAGGGTCCTCTCTTATTTTCACAAAGGATTACCTTAGAAGTGAAATGAAGGCTGATTTGCTGAACAAGGCAAGTTTGACTGATGGCAGCAAAGCTTTGTTCTCTGTCTAGCTCCTGCATTCCATCATCCCAACCAGTCAGTATATTAATATTATTCTACATTTTTTTGATTAGTTCCTTTAAGGTCTATCAACCAGTGCAAGAACAGTTACAGAACTGAGAACTTATCCTCCAGATTTTGGCATGACTTGGTATTAAATTAAAAATCCACCAAGGGGGCAAATATGGGATTTCTGCTCCTGAGATAAATCCTCATGTGATGGTGATGTTAGAAAGTGTGTAATAGACTGTTGGCTATAGAACTTTTTCTCCTTGACTTTGAGAGAAAGGGCAAAGATGTGCTGGAAAGCACTCAGTGAGGGAAGGAGGATCTCAGGGCACGTAAGGGCAGGCAAGGGTTCCCCAGGGAGGGTGGAGAGATCTGAGAGACTGTTGAATGGAGCTGGGTGGTGGGCAGGGCAAGTTCTCTTTTATGATTCTCAGGCTAATAATATGGCAGTAAAATAGAACTAAAATTAAATATTTGTGAACTCTAAAGGTTTTAGCAAAGTGTTAATAAACAAGAAAGCAGAACCATTTGACATTTTGGCCACTTTTCTCTTCCCCTCTAATCTGACAGGAAGCTGTTATTGTTATTAAGGCTTTGTGTGTGCCAAAAGATGTATATCTAGACCAAAACACCAAGGGCTTTATGACAAGGTTTTGTAGAATCTTGACATCTAGTTGGGATATAAGGTATGCCCATAAAACACAATAGTAGTACAAGACAAGATGCTAGTTGGCCATGGAATTTAGAAGTAATGAGTTTACTAGATGAAATCTCATCTGACCCTGGATGAGGAGAAGAATTCAGTTATTAGGGCTGAACTGTCCTGGTGACTGAAGAAGACATCTGTGGTCAAGATACAGTGTTACTCCAACTTGACATTTGTATTTTAAGATGAAATCAGCAATGATTGTAATTGAAAGTAGATTTCAGTGCAGTCAGAAAGGCAGATGTTTCATATCAACCTTCCAAGAAAAAGCATCAGACTGAACTCAATTTGACGTTGACATTGTGCCCTTGACTATTAATGCTCATTTTCATCATGCAAATATTATAATGATGTTGTTCAGGTCAGCCACTAGGATGGAACTCTGAAATGTTTGATACTGAAGTATGAAAATAAAATTTAAAAGTGGGAAACTAAATACGTTGAACTAATTCTGTACTTCAATATGTAGTTTCCATCCTAATACACCCATGCATACACATGATTCCATCATGCAAATAAGATGCATATTCTACCAAGACAATACGTGTTTATTCTTTTAAGGAGAGTATGCGTATTGTATTTGTGCACAATGTTTTTACATATCTACAGGTCTATTTTAAACTTCATGTTTCACATTTTATCATATATTTTACCATCTAGGGTAATGAGTATAGGAGGATATAAACACCTTCTGTTGACAGAGCAGATGTAAAAACATCTTCTCTTCTTTACTGGTAAGGTTTGCCTATCTTGATTTGATTTGAAATTTAAAATGCTGTTTTTCCTTTTGTTTTGAGGTTTATCTTATGGCTCTCTGCCAGTCAGTCTTCTGGCACTGCTGCTCATCTCACATGCACCTCCTAAAGCACTCTTTGCACTTAGACCACAGCTGCAGATGTATGCATGCACACAGAGCTGTGTCATGCTGTCCTTCCAGCCTGTAAGGCTGCTCCATGTGCTGGCTCCTGCTGTTCAAACTTTATCCAAGTTTGTGTCTTTTCTTGCTCTCTAAACCTCATAGGTCCATGTTTTCCCTGAGATTTCCTTTGATGGAGCTATCCCAGACAGCCTACTCACCATAGCCAATTGGTGGGAATGAGAGTTGGGGTGATATCCTCACACTTCTGCAGGAACAGCAGAGACCAGATGCCGGCATCTGTGTATCTGGCTCTGAGCAGTCCCCAGTTCTTTAGACCAGTGCTCTGCAGGCCTCTGACCTGGAGCACAGCCTGACCTAGCTCTCACTCTCTGTGACAGTGAATCTCAGGTTCATCATACCATCCATTCTAGTCACCCTCAGTTATTGGCTTAAAGGCCAGTTCTGTCTTTTATCCCTAGGCAGGAATTCCTCTCTTACCAGCCAGTGAGGGATTGATAGGTTGAATACAGAATTAGGCCTGGGGCAAGGCAGAAACATGTCTACATTTTTAAAATAACAGTGTTTCAGAGCAAAAAAAAGTCATTATGAGACAGTTAAAATTCTTTCAGATGTTTTTCTATACCTTTCATAGTTTAGTAATATAGGTTTAATTTTAATTCCATATAGCTAGGGTGCTGCATAAATTCCTGTTGGTGCTCTAACAAGTTACCACAAATGTAGTGGCTTAAAACAACATGGATTTATTATCTTAAAGTTCTGAAGGTCACCATCTGAAATGGGCCCTGCTGCTTTCCTTCTACCAGTTCCAGGGGAGAATTTGTTCTCACCTTTTCTCATTCCTTGGCTTGTGCTCCCACAGCACTCCAACCTCTGATCTCCTCCTCTGCCTTTCTCCATTTGGAACCTTGGGGTGACATTAGGCTTACCCTGATAATCCAGGGTAATCTCCACTTCTCAGGATCCTTCACTTAATCACATTTGCCAAGTCCTGTCTTCCATGTAAGGAAGCATAGTCAATGTTTCTGGGATTAGCAATAGTCATAAATTTGGGGACCATTATTGCTGACAACAGGTGCCCTCCTGTTCCATTGCTGTTCTTAGACTGTCTCTGCTCCCGGACTGAGTGACTTTTCATGGGTCACCTCCCTCCCAAATGATTTTGCTCTGATCTCTGCAAGCTCTGCCTGTCGTCTGTGTTGAACAAATGACAAAACTTCCTTGGTAGCTCAAATTGTTGTTGCCTCCTCTTTGTGGCCAGATGCATAACTGCATCCCCTGGGTGCTTCTTTTTCCTGAGTGAGCACTGTTCCCGTTATCACAGGGGAGTGGGAAGGCCTAGTATTTGCTAGCTCTCTGCCAGCTCCTTTCTTGCATCTGCCCTAAAATACCCAACCCTCTCTTCTTCTCCTTTGTGGTTATGCCTTCTAACTGCTGCTGTTTCCACTCATGTTGCTTCATTAGAGAAAGTCTTTCTCTGTTTCTGTTCTTCAATCACTCACCTCCTTGCATACCCTCCTCTGATTTCTCATCCCTCCCAGGCTGTACCCATCCTGGGACATGCTGGGACATTCCTTTGTTAAGTGACAACTCTTGGTCCCTTGAAAGCCTCCACCTGGGGACTTTTACCCCTTTTAAGTTCTGTCCATCTCTTCTGTAACCATGTTTGTGTAAGTCACAGTTGAACCCCTGCAGTATTAGGGTCCATGCACTGCCTTCCGAGACTTTTCTCTTTCATATTTTCACAGCAGCAGGTTTTCTTTTAAACTTGTAGTTCCTTCATTTTCTCTCTTTTGGCTTCATATTTCCCCTGGCCAGTCTTGGTGCCCTAGGTCCTCCAGTTTAGCCATTCTCAGCGGGGTTCCTGAACCCCCTGTCATTCTCTCCCACACATACTGCCCAGTCCCATTCTGGATGAGTTGTGTTTACCATGGGCACCATACATTGCTGGATAAGAACCACAAGGCCTTGAGGGTTGGTGCATCGCAAATTTTCAGCCTTAGCATGGTGAACTTCACCTAGCCATCCTCCTGTGTCATTGGTCTCATTGTCCCTATTCCTAGGAAGGTTATTCTGAACTCTCTAGCCTCTTCCCTCACTCCCACCAGAAACCATACTTCCTGAAATGGATATGGTGCCACCTTCAACTTCCTGCACAGTTGTTCTTACTACTCTCCCCCACTGGAGTGGAGGAAGTATCCTTCCTCACCACCTGTCCACCTTTACCTGTGCTCTAGGTCCCATTCATTAAATGCTTTTCTAGAGCTCTTACTGCCTCAGTTATCTCATGACTCATATGTAAGTTTACATTTCTGTTCTTCTGTACTTTTCCCTTTAGTCTACAAATTTGCCTAAGTCATCCCATGTTTAAGAACAAATATTTCCCTGGGTTCTGCATTTTTCTCTCTAATTCATCTTTTTAGCCAAGTCTAACTTGCTGAACATTTAGATTGTATTTTCTCTTGATATTTCTAACCTTTTCCACCCACAACCTCTGCATTCTGGCCTGTATTCCCTCTGTTGATTGAAACTGTTCTGCATAAGTGACCTCCAGGATTTCATAGCCAGATGCATATTTGGTCTCTTCCTATACTCCCTTCTCCCGGAACTCATGTACTCTTGGCCTCTGATTTTGCTTATTCTTAGCTACTCATTATCTGACTCTTCTCACATTCCTATTCTTCTGTGATTTTTGCCTCCAGATCCCTTTCTTCAGATATTCCTGGGTCAGAATCTACACCTCTAACTTCCCTCCTACCAAGTTTCAGTGGAGTTCTTATTCTCCCTCCAGGGCTTCCTGCCTCCCCACCTGGCTGCACAAATTTCTCCCAACCTGGATGCCTCCAAACTGGACTCATCCCAGCCTCCTTCTATGGAGTTGCCTTCCAGAGCTCCATGTCCCTGTGAATAGGCTGCATGCTCAGATCCTTGGAGACCAGCTGGATACCTGCTGTGTATGTCTGCCCATTTATCTGCTCTAGTTCTGCCTCCTAATTGTTTCCTTGCTGCTCTCAGTTGCCACCACTAATGACTTAATTTTGGAGTAAGCCCTGGGTTTTTATTTTTTTTAACATACATTTTAGAAAAAGTCACTTGGCTGATTTCTCTCTGTCCAGGTCAGCTTTTCTTCCACACTATTGCCAGGGCAGTCTTTGTAACATGTACTTCAGTGTATTCCAAGTTGGCAAGTAACTCCCAATCATTTAGTTTTATTTTTTTTTTTCATCAATTTTGAACTGGGTAGCCTGAGAAGATTTCACTAGGTATACCAGTTCATTAACTTGGGCAAGGATAGTAAATTATATGGTATCTGTTCCCCTCAGTGTTTAAGATTTAGGAAAAAAATGTTGAATTGGAACGTTGGTCTGGTTTATTGAAATAACATTGAATAGCAACAGTCTTAAATTTTTAAAGCTTAATTTTGGATATACATGGCAGTGTGTGGTTCTCTTTTAAGATTTTTTTCAGGCGATTTAATGTAACTTAATACTACTTTAGAAACTTCAAAACAAAGGAAGTGACTTAATGATCCTAAAGAAATTTCTTCTGATGGTAGAGATCCTATTTTCAGTTTTGTGTGAGCAAGTTTTTCTAGTGTAGGAGAATATAAAGGTATGAAATTTTATAAATTGTATCTTAAACTTATATCATAATTTTCAACATCCAAACCTGAAAATTGTAACTTATGGTTAAAATGCCTTAGGCATGAGGTTTCTGCTCAGAATTTCAGTTTTCCCAGTTCCTTCCAGACCTCAGCCAGGACTTAAGTTGATATGCAAATAGAAGATGCCTGGAGCTCAGTAGGAGACAGAGCTGAGGCCCAAGGAAAAAAAAAAAAAGTAAACGTGTCTTTTACCTGAGCTCAAACTAGATTAAACCAAAAAGTAAATTGTATGGTATTTACTAAGTACTGGATAGTCATCATTTTTTAGGACTCTTGCTTTTTCTTAGATTGTGTATTTTTTTTGAGCTCATGATTTTGATCCTACAGACAAGTTAATGTTTTCTGATCAGTTCTATTTTTGATCAACTCTGGAGTTTTTTTTTTTTTTTTTTTTTTTTTTTTTTTTTTTTTTTTTAACTTTGCAATGAGATTTCACCTGAGAAAGCTACAAGGCCTTTACTATTGTGTTGAGTTACACTTGTGTTACATGTTGTATGTCGGTGTGTCTGTATGTGTGTATGTTCATATATCATGCAGTGATATGACAATTGATAGATATATGAGGAGCGCTCATGGGAAATTAAAAAAAAACAATGGATCCAAATATCTTTGATTCACGTGATTCAATTGGCTCAATTTAAATTTGATATGTAGATAAGAAATATGTCTTTAAAATTAAGCTTATAAGTTTTTCTAGGTGTTCAAAAATAAAACCTAATAAAATGTTGATGTCTATGAAATAATCTGCTTAAATTCAAAAGTTTACAAGTATTGTTTCAAAATGTGAACAGAAGGAGGTTAACAGATGAAAAAGAAAAACTAGAAGGTTCTAGGTATGGATTTAATAGAGGGAAAATGTGTTTCTGGATAAGAGTCTATATGATTAATTAAGAGGGTTTAAGTAAGTGATATAAAGAAGGTCTGTGTAAGTTTTTGAGCAAGTAATCTTAAAGAAATTAAACAGCTGGTTAAACAAATGCTGTTGTTTTAGAGAATTGTTCTATGTTATTTCTTTAAAAGCTAAACTTGGTTAATATAAAAACATCAATGTAATTGGTGCTATTAATGTGTTCATATCTTCCAGGTATACAAGTCTGTAAGGTAGAAGCTTTAGAAAGAGCATTATATCAAGCTGTGCTCTAAAGTTGTATGGTAATTTTAGGCTTAAAAGAAAAACATGTTGGAAATTTATTTATCATTTGTGTTCTATAACTGCACTTGTTATCCAAGTATGTAAAGTTCCATGTTACTTTTTACACTGAGATACAATTTAAATGTATTTTTAAGTTAATGAGAGCCTAATCTGTGTAAAGGTTTTTATTGCAAAACACAAAAGTACTTTGCTACTTTTCTACAAAAGGTTAAAATCTTTCAGCTTTTCTTTAATTCATGTTTTAGGTGTGATATGATATTGTGTTAGCTAATATTCATGTAAACTTGAACAACAATTTTTGCTCTGTGGGCCTCTGTGTAGGGTTGCATGAGTGTGTTCCCACAATACAGCAGCTGGCCTTGCAAAGAGCAAGGGATCCAAGAGAGAGACCAAGCTGGAGATGGCAATGTCTTTTGTAGACTCATCTAAGAAATCACATGTCATCATTGTTCACAAATAATTAAACTCAGAAATTTTCAGGGTTCTCCAGAGAAACAGAAGCTATAGAATGTGTTCATTTGAAAAAATTGGCTCACATAATTTTGAGGTGGGCCAGCCCCACAATCTGCAGAATGAGTCAGCAAGCAGGAGACCAGATAGTCAATTATGTACCCCAGACCATTTGTGAAAGTTGAGAACTGGACCCAGTTCAATGTCACAGTTCAGTCTGAAGGCCAACAGGCCCTAGACTCAGGAAGAACTGATGTTTCAGTTCAAATTTTTTTAAAAAAAATGAAAACCACCAATGTCCCAACTTGAAGACAACCTGCCAGGAGGAATTTCCTTTCACTCATGGGAAGGTCAACCCTTTGGTTTTATTCTGGCCTTCAACTGATTGGACAAGAACCACCCATCTTGGAGAGAGTCCTATGTTTCACTCAATATGCCCTTGAAATGTTAATCAAAAATGTCATTCAAAAATCATCCCCACAGGCACCCAGAATAATGTTTCACCAAATATCTGGGCTCCTATTAGCCCATGCATGTGGACCCATAAAATCAACTATCAACTCTCTCCATATCATTACATCAGCATGGACTGATAACAACTCTACTCTCCCACAAAGGTATTTATCCACCCATCCTCCCCCATGTCAACATGCCAGTTCTCAGAGGCCTTCTCACTCTGCCTGGGGTTACCTGAAACCCACTCCCCAACCCTTAGTTTTCCTTCCTACCACAACACACAACAGTAGAGCCCTACTGGGTTTTGCTGAGATGTTTAAAGATTTTAAATTGGGGCTGGGGATGTGGCTCAAGCGGTAGTGCGCTCGCCTGGCATGTGTGCGGCCCTGGGTTTGATCCTCAGCACCACGTACAAATAAAGATGTTGTGTCCACCGAAAACTAAAAAATAAAAAAAAGATTTTAAATAGTAGGAAACATTATGCTTTCCCTTCCAGAATGTTCTGTGTCAAGAACCCTTAGCCAACATTCAGACATTTGCTGTCTGTTATCAGTGATCAACTTGGACATCACATCTGCAGGGCCAAGTTCATGCCTCCCAGTAGAGCCAGAACTCTTCACCATCACGAGCTCAATTAAAGTATTTTCTTTATACTATCCTCAGAGACTGGATATAATTATGCTTTCTGAGGCTACACAGGTCCAAAATAACATTTCATACTGGACCTTGAGTTCCATTTTTTCTTAATATGATTTATTTGGATAACAATTTATTTTTAAGGGAAAATAAAGAAATTGTTATTTTTTATTTTCCAATGTGATTGATTTCTGAGAGCCATTGCCAAGTCAGAATGACGCATGGCATTTTTGCCAGAACTGAGTGGTTGAGAGGTGACACCAGCAAGCCATTGAGATGATGATGGTTATGTTAAGCTGTGTATTCAATTGTATATTAGAACCCTGCTGTCCGCCTCAGGCTACTGGAGTTCTCGCGGGGATTCCTGGGGAGTTCAAGTTGGTGGGGAAGTGCCAGAGGAGGCATTTACTGGTTGGTGTGTGGTGTGTCCTGGGAGAAGGCCACGTGCGTGGCATTTGCAGGAGTTGGGAAATAAAGTTTGTTCCTGCATCAGTGATTCGTGATTTGTGCCCAGCTAGACTGTGGCATTTGGTTGCCTGTGCGGGGAATGCCTGAAGCTCAGAGGTAAGTGAAATTGCTCATCCTTGAGGAAAGGCGAGGGAATGGGTGACCATTTCAAAAAACAATGTGTTCTTGTTTTGATTTGTTTTGTTTTTGTTTCAAGCTGCCTATCCCTAGAAATTTCTCAGGCAAACTTGGAAAAATGTTTGGCTGAAGGTTTGAAGTTGTTCGGCCCTGAGGAAGAGATAGAGATAGACCACAAAATATACATTTCAAAAAAAATAGGAAAATTGATACAATCTTTTGTTCCGTTTTTGTTTTGTTTTGCTTCGGTTTTGTTTTATCTGTTTAAGTTGTGTTATCCTTGTAGCAGAAATATGGGGTCAGAAATTAGTAAAAAACAAACCAAAAGAATGTAAAGTAAATTGTTAGAGGAAGGAGGCACCCCAGTAAAACCAAAAACAGTCAAGGCATACTTTGATACAATACAAAAATGTAGCCCATGGCTTTTTAAGGAGGAGTTATTTAATATATCACAATGGGACCATCATGGTGAAGATTTAAGGGACAGGGAAAAGAAAACCCAGGAACTCTACCAGTTGACACATTGCCAATGTGGATGATGATACGATTTTGTTTGCCTAGTCCAAAGCTTTCAGTTCAGATTATGGTAGAAGACATATTAGAGTAGAAAAAAAGAGGGGGCCTCTCGAGATAGTCAGAAAGGGGAAGAAAGTTTAGAGCAGAAAAAGCCATCAGGGGAAAAGTTACAACAGGAGCCTGCTACTAACACCTTTCTATCACCAGAGGGCGTAAGTGTCCAACCAACAGCTCCACCTATGGGGCCCTCAACGCCCCGTAATTGATAGATGGGATTCTGAGACAGTACCTCAAAGATTAGCATGCTCTGTATTTGAGGCGGCAGGAGGGCAGCGGAATCACCATGTTTTAGATTTCAAAACAGTGAAGCAGCTAAAAGGGGCTGTAACAACCTATGGTCCTCAAGCACCCTTCACTATAAGCTTGGTCAAATCCATTACCAACTTGAACATGACGCCAGCAGATTGGACTAGTATGTGTAAAGTGTGCTAAATGGAGGACAATACCTGTTATGGAGGGTTGCAAATGAGAACAGTTGGGGTGGTAGTCCTGCTTTATTTGAAGATGACAACAGCCTCCTGAGTCTAATAGGTGCAGGCTAAACAAAGAAGGACCAATGCCAAGGGATGGTATAAATCAGTGCATGCTTACAGGCAGATATTTATGACTTTGAGTCCAGATGCTGAATCAGGGTGTGTATGACTTGACTCTATAGCTGGCCAGATTTCTCAGTGAGGGAGGCTAACCATAACCATCTTGGGCCTGCCCCATACATTGGCACTGCAAAATAAATAAGCAAATATCCCCATGTTATGAATTTCAGTAGAGTCAGGACTGTGAACATCCTGTCATGAATTGGGGTACATCTCTCTCCTGCTGCTGTCCATGCATGTGAAGCTCTCAAAGTTCATGAAGAATGCATTTCAGGTGGTTTTGTTTGGAAGAGTTTACCTCTCTGGGAAGTAAGAGCTTTTCCAGTACCTCACTCTGGCCCAGGTGTTCAAAAGTCCACTGGTCAATTCCATGTACTATTTCAAAACATGGCATGCTTAGTTTGATTGTTTGACAGAGATAAATAAGCTTGCCCTGCCTTTGCCTGCTCTAGTCCAGGGGATGGTGGTGTCCATCAGAGTCTGCTAGTGCACTCAAGTGGTACATGCACTGCAGATTCACCTTTGCACCTGTGTGTGCACAGTCAAGAAGTGTGTGCAGATCCAGAGGTAAGTGAATGTCCTCCAAGTGGGAACCACTGTGTGACTGGTGTCACCGTTGGGACCATTTTTGTATTTGCACAAAAGAGAAGGGAGAAGAAAGAGGAACTAGCAAGAACCTCACTTACTGGACAACTCAGCTAAGGGCACTTGGGTGAGCCTGTGCTTTTCCAGCAGGCTCTCTCCACCAGTCACTTTCTGATTCTGGTGGAGGAACACAGGATGGAGTGGTTTCTGAGAGAATTGATGAAGTAAGCGAGCTGATGCTCAGTTAAACTGCATTTGGCCTGAGTGGGCCTCCACACTTAAGCCATGGGCCAATGGGAGGATCTGCTACCTAATTAGTATGTCAATAAACTGAAAGCCTGACTTAGGAGTATAGAGATGTCCTGACTTTGACTTTGGTGGTTCAACTTCTCTTGGCCGAGGCATGATATAAGGACCGTTGGGTGTCGTGTCTGTCCGTATGATTTGGGAGACCGATTAATCCAGTATATCCCACTAAGTAGCAGTCTACAGGCCCTTCCATATGGCAAGAACCTCAGAGAGAATCACCTACACCAATGCCCTGGGCTTCCTACATAAATCTAAGTTCTCCCTGAAGACTATAAATAGGAAATCTCTAACTCTACAGAAAAGGACAGGTTCCCTCTACTCTGACAACCAGCAGTCAACACAGGAGAGAACTACAACCAAATGTGCGTGTGTGTGTGTGTGTGTGTGTGTGGTTTATGGAGTTGAGGGGTGATCTTTCATGAAATCCGTTCTTCAGAGGACACCATCTGGGCATCTAATCCAATTCTGACACTATCTACCTGAAGATAGCATCAGATGCTGCAGGTTTGAGTGCTCAGTCCCCAAGACTCCCACCCTCCACTTCAGGCATCAGTCCCAAATCCCTACTGTGATGCATGCTGCAAATTGGGGTTCCCACAGCCCTCTGCTCACTTCAATTAATTTGCTAGAGAAGCTCATGAAACTAGGAAAACACTTCCTTACATTTACCACTTTATTATAAAGGACGTTGATGAACATAAAGCATATTGATGAACACCAGGTGAGGAGATGCCTAGGGCAAGGAACAGGAAGAGGAAGAGCCCCTGTGCCACCTGAGAGCTATTGTACCCCAAAACCTAAATGCATGTATGGAACTTTCATTACACAGCATGTGGCTTTAAGATCTCCATCTTCTGAACTTTTCAGGTACAGCTACAAGACAAGAAGACTGGCAAGATTCACTGAGGTACACTGGCCTCCTGGATGGGCCTCTAGCCACCAGTCTTTCCCCTCCAGGCCTGGAGGATCTCTTTCATTTCTTTAAACTTCTTCAGAGGCATAGCATCTTGCAGGGCTGGCTCAAGTAGTAACATGCTCGCCTGGCATGCGTGAGGCACTGGGATTGATCCTAAGCACTACATGAAAATAAAATAAAGATGTTGTGTCCACTGAAAACTGAAAAATAAATATTAAAAATTCTCTTTCTCTTTAAAAGAAAGTAAGAAGAAAGAAAGAAAGAAAGAAAGAAAGAAAGAAAGAAAGAAAGAAAGAAAGAAAGAAAGAAAACATCTTGCAATTATTGACACTATCATTACATCTTGGCAGTGCCCGTGTATTATTGCCTCCCTTGTGTGTTTGCCATGAGAAGAGTCTCATTGTTCAGGAGGGAAATTAAAAGTTCCAGGATAATGTGCATGGAATACATGCCTGGTGATATGAAGTTGATTTCCTAAGAATAAGGAAGCCTAGATGTCTATTGTCATCTTACCTCCATGGCCTGAATGTTCCAATGTTCGTTCTCTCTCTCTCTCTCTCTCTCTCTCTCTCTCTCTCTCTCTCTCTCTCTCTCTCTCTCCCCCCCCTCTGGCCAGCCACCCAAATGATTTATATTAAATTCTAGCTATATTCAGCACAAAAATCATCTAGCATCAGAGGATCAAAGTTACATCAACCAACAAGCACTGGGGAATTGATAAGCAGTTAAAATTAGGTCATGACAGAACAGTGGCTTTTGATGGATGAAGTGAAATTTAGCGGCAGGTTTGCTATTTAAAGATTAGTTACAGCACCCTTTCTTGTAGCTGCAATGAATACACAACAAGTATCCTGTGTCTGATTAAATGTTTAAACATCGCTGTTGGCCCCACTGATTGTGGCAGAGACTCACGGTTTCCTGGGAGTGTGTTCAGCTCTCATATGGAGCAGGAAAAGGCATCTGAATTCCCACCTCCAGAGCTCCTCACAGGCTCTTTCTCCCCCCATCCAGGCAAATTCTGTAAATTATTTTAATCACTTTTATAAGCATTCCATCCATGAAGCACTTCAGTCTCCAAATTCTGACCTGGCTCAACATTTCCAAATTCTTCACCAACTTAGAACAAACACTGCTTCTAAGTGCCAAATGTGTTCATCAGCTGAACCAGTGGCCTCCTTTCATTTGCTTGCTCTTTCCTGCAATTTTAGAAACATAGCCCTCAGCAATGTCTGACATGGCTCTCTTCTCCTGGTCTGTTGTGACACTTGTCAATACCAGAATGGAGACTCAGCAGCCCTAAGAAGATGGGGGCAGAAGCCCATAGAGAAAAATCTCTCATGCACACGTGCTTGCAAAAAAACAAAAAAAAAAAAAAACCCAACCAAACAAACAAACAAAAAAAAAAAACTGTTACCAGAAGTCTCTGAAGACCACAGCCTTGCACAGAGGCCACCACAACTTTATGCAAAGAGCACTTCAATAGGATAGCCACCCAGCAGCCACCTATTAAACTTTGGACTGACTCCACCCTTGTTATTGAGCCTAGCTGCCAAGGATAATCTTTTTCAAAACAACTTATGTAACTTCCCCTGTTTTACCTTTGGAAGCCTTTGCCTTCTTCCCCTGCCTCTCTGAAAATGCCTATGATCCATCATGGCACACACATTCCAGATTGCAATCTGCTTATTCCAAATAAAACCATTCCACTTTTGAGAACCACTCCTTCCATGGTTCTTCAGGTTGACCATTTCCCCATGAGATAAAGACTTGTTTTTATTTGATTTGGAGTGGTTGTGGCTGAGCCCCTGACCTTTGTGCCTAGTGATCATCAATTCTGTTTGCCTCACCTCTGTTCCCAGACTTGGAGCTGCCCATGAAGCCAAAGAGGATCAGTGTGTTCTGCCTGGAAAGAGCTGTGGTGGGTTACCATGGGCCCACAAGTGTCCCCCTCAGTCCCTTCAGGCAGCCAAGCTCACCCACATAGACTGATGTAATGCTGAGCTCCCAAGGGTCCAGAACTGAGAATACACAATGGGAGATAAGTCAGCAGAGGAAACATTGAAAACCAGTCAGAAGGAAAGTCTAACCCAAGTTCAACACAAAGTGCATAGTGGTAAACACACCCTGGGTGGGGAGAAAGGAGGAGCCTTTGTTGGGAGACACCAGCCAGGGAAACAGCTGGGTCTGAGCTTGCGGAATGCAGGGAGAATAAAACTGACTCCATGGACAGGAGTCAGTTCAAGCCAGGCAGGTCCAGCCAGTGGGGCTGCCTGTGTGCTCACAAACACGAAGTGTTAAGTTTTGCTGTGCTTACCCAAACAAAGGGGTTCTGTGAGAAACTATGAACTCTTTGAACTGTGTTCTTGTTGCTGTCTTAAGAAGATAGGAAAGAATGTTTTGCCAAGTTTAATATATATATGCTTGCCAAGAAATTAACTAACTACAAGTCACATAATAAGAAGTAATGGAGCACTGTGACCATGAACAAAGTTATTCCGAGAATGTTTATCCATGCTTGAAAAGATTAAGCTGCCAAGAGGATGTGTTTCTTTTTTGCTGTATAAAAGAAGCAGGGAGAAAAATAAAGGTGCTGCTCATTTTCTACTGAATGTATGTGTGTGTGTGTGTGTGTGTGTGTGTGTGTGTGTGTGTTTTTCTTTATGCATCTCTGCTGTACCAGGAATTACAGATTGTCAGCGGGTTCTGACAGATGCTCGCTTTCTCCAGAAGGGGGCCATGCTGGGCTCCAGGGAAAGACAATGTTTGCACAAGGCCTTGGGAAGGGGACATGGTACCATAGTATTGTCCCTCTCTGTGGCTCCAAAATAAGCCTGAATTTATCAGCAAAACCAGAGAGGAGCCTCAGGCGAGTTGTCCCCATTCATCCCCATGCACCCCGGGCTCAAGGACATTCACAGGCTGAGAATCACCAGAATGCAGGTGTCATCCACAAAAACCAGCTGACCAATCACCAGATGCAGCCACAGCAGGACACCAGGACAGGTGTGAGAATGACTTTCTAAATGCCTATTTCACACTATTTGCTTCCTATTCTAGGCAAACAGTCATGCTGGGCTTGGTCAGGAAGGTAAAGGTAATCAAGAAACACCCTGTTGCCAGGGTATGGGCCAGATACTCTGAACAGATCCACATCTGTAATTCTGCAGGTTTCCATTAAAGAGAAGGCAAGAGGATGACTTAGTTGGTCACCCTTGTTTGGCTTCCTATAACACAGTTCAAGCAGCAGTGCTGCAGGGCTCAGACAATGTAGGGAGCTCCTGAGGGGCTCCAGCTGATTTGGGGAGCCTGTGCATTTGCTCATGTTCAGATGAGATAAAGATAACTCAAAAGACAATTTCAGACATGAGAGGGATTCAGTAACCTTCCCTTGGCTGTCTTGCTACATTCTCTACATATCATCAACCATCCTCTATGCTGGATTGATTCCTCCAGAAACAAGTCCTGAAATAACATCCAAGTGCAGGCAGCAGATTTGGGAGTTTATCCAAGGAGCCCTATACAGGGTGGGTATAGAAAGGGCAGGAATGAATCTAGTTGCCCTTGTGGTCAACCAGAGAGGGACCCCACTTGAAACCCTTGAGTTTCAGTGTGCAAGCAACAGGGCAGGTAGCAGGGCATGGGGACGTATAGGCCATTCCCACTGTGGCTGGTGGAAGGCACTGGCATTCATTCTCTCCACATTCCTGTCTGAATGGTTGGGCAAATCAGATACTGAAGGTCAGAAAGAACCCAGCCCAGAGATGCAGGTGCTGGAGGCTGACAGTAAGGAGGCTGGCACTCACAAGGAACCTCAAGCTCCAGCACCCAAGATTTTATTAGCAAGAGGGGCTTTATAAAGGTTTAGATGTGTGCCCTACATCTTGAGAAATAGGAATAAAAACCTGAATTGGAGTCAGAGGTTGCTTTCAAGGTCCATTCAAAAAATCACTTCTATTCATGCTCAATATCCCAGCCATGTTCATCTTACACATGGTAAGTACTCAGATGATCCTCCTGGGTAATGACACATGCCCGGGAACATATAGGACCTTTAATCAGAGGCAATAAGTTATTTTGCTGTTAGAAGAGAATGTGCTATGTCATTCACCTCCATCCAGGTTAGATTGCATTATGATGACCCTGTAAGTTGTATTAGAACACTGTTATGAACCATCTACAAATGTTTCTTACAGTGTGATCCTAACCTTCTCTCAAGAATTAGGATCTACATTCTGTCCTCTTGTGAGCTGAACTGTGCTCCAAGCCCCAAATCCATATGTTGAAAGTCTAACCCCAAAGACCTCAGAATGGGACTGTATTTGAAGTTGGGTCTTTAAATGAAGGTTAAGCAATCTTAATCTGGTATAACCTGTGTCCTTATAAGAGGTGATTAGGACACAGATACACATGGAGGGATGATAGGGAGAAGACAGTTGTCTACAAACCAAGAAGAGAGGTCTCAGAAAAAACCAACCCTGTTTACTGCTTAATATCCAGAAATGTAAGAAAATTAGTTCTTTTTGTTTAAGTCACCTGTTATATAGCACTTAGCAGCCCTGGCAAACTAATATGCCTCCCCTTAAGCCTGAGCAGAACTTTGTAACCAATTACCTAAACCAACAGAATGCAACTTCCAAAGATAGCTGGGGAAAAATATCATAGTTTCCCCTGGTTTGCCAGAACTTGGGTTCCATGCTAAGGAAGCCCCAGCTAGCCAACAGGAGAGATGGCATGTACAAGAACTGAGCCCTCAGTCACCAGCCAGGTCCAATCACCAGACACATGCATGAGTGAGGTACAGGAGATCCTAGCCCCTTCCCCAGTGTCTTTTAGTTGAGGCCCCTTCTGAATTCCAAACTCATCAAATCCATGAACATAAATAAACAGTTGTTTCATGCTGCTGTGTCTTTAGGTGATTAGTTATGCAATTCATTGTAACTGGAGCAGTCCTGAATAGGAAATAGTACAATTTTCAACTTGCTAATGAGATAACCAAGATGAGAAGCTCAAGGTCTTCCAAGGTCATACAGCTTGAAATGGTAAAAGAAAGTAATTTTACCATAAAGCTTTGTTATCAAATGCAAATCACAAGGAAGATAATATATTAAGCCATCAGGGACATAAAGATATCCCTGGGGGAAGCCTCTTTGCATCTGCGCCTACAGTGACCACATGTCATGGACATTTTTGCCCAAGTTCTTTCTAAATAAATATATGGATAAATTCCAAGAAGTGGCATATGTATTTAAAATTTCATGAGGTAGTACACCATTTCCCCCACAAAGAGATGTCAACAATTCACTCTGCTCTCAGCTCGTGTGAATACTTGGGCAACAATATGGGACATATGTGTTTTTCCTTTCCCATAATTGCAAAGCTTTCAGGTCTGATGCGATTATATTTAAAATATCATATATTATACTTAACAGGAAAATGTTGAATTGTAACTTCAAAACCTGCTTTATCTCCTCATACCACGAAAGGCTAGGAAAACAGCAATTATGCCAACTTCCTTTTTCTTCTTCTTTTCTCTTCATCTCCAAATTCTTGCTAACTACACAATTAAAGTCAGTCCTCTGTATCCATGAGCTCTGCATTTGAGGATTTGACCAACTCAGATTGAAATATTTGGAAAAGTAATTTCCATTCACACTGAACATGTGCAGACTTTTAAAATCGCTATTCCCCAGAAAATGTGGGGTAACAGCTATTACAGAGCACTTACATTATGTTGTGCACCACAAGTAATCTAGAGATGATTTAAAGTGTGCAAAAAGATGTGCAAATGTTTTGTGAAATTGTTTGCAAGTTTTCAAGTATTTTAATTGTACAAATTTATGGGGTATGGTGTGTACTGATCAAATCAGGGATATTAACATTTATTTTTCCTTGTCATTGCTTTATGTTTGGAGCTTTTGAGCTCCTCTTTTGTAGTTATCTGTCAAGTGCATAGCATGCACTTTTGAAAATCCATGGATTCTTGGTACAAGAGAAGGGAATCTTGGAACCAACTTTCCATGGATACTAAGGAATGGTTATATTTCTAAATTGCCATATGATAGCATTTGCATTCTGCTCCATATTTGGAATTTCCACACAATCTAGCCCTCGTTGGACACTCTGTACACACCTCTAAATTTCCCAGTTTATTCCTTCAGTTAGCACAGGTCCAGCTCTAGGTGCTTGTTCAGCAAGACTCTGGTAGGGCATACCATGGGTCCTTGTTTGCTGTTCTCCTAATCCTGACAAGCTGACATTCTCCATGTAGCCACATAATGCCTGCAGGCCTTTTCTTGGAGACAGCCATTCATTTCCTTGTCTTTTCCTTTCATGGAGAAGCACGCATTTGATATTTTCTTCAATCTCAAGCATGACTCTGTGTATGTGTTCGTCACCTGTCTCTTGTTGATCAATTAATTCCCAAGTTTACTCTTGCCTGGGTCTTTTGTTGGCTCTTTTCTTATTATTAATAGTCTTTATGTGGAGTATCAACCACAGTAGACCAGATGTGGCTGAGGAACATTGTTGAGAAGGACCTAGGGAAGTAAGTCCAGTTTGTGTGAAACCTGAATCGTGGACATTTAGCCAAATTTCCAACCCTGGGGGTTGTCACTGCAAATCACAATACTACCTGGTCACCAGCCTTCTGGATGGCCACAGGGGCATTTACTCTACTCTGGATCAGTGGCAGAGCTATCCACTCACCACAGAGCAGCCTTCCTCCTCCAGAGATGTATGTCTGCTCTTGGCTCCACCCAGTCCTGGATCCTTAATCCTTCATGTTCCCAGAGCCACACGAGCCCAGGTACCCTCTTAGGTCTGCCTGGTCTCTTCCACCACCCCCTGCACCTTCTACCTTAGACAGCTCTTCTCTTCAGCTGTGAGTTGGAGGCATGACAACATGGTAGTGTCATGGAAAATGGAGTTCTCTCTGTTTAGAGTTCAGTTCTCCTTTGAAGGTCTCCTTATTGTTTGTGGTTAGTTTTACCTGATTCTACCACCCTCAACTGACAGATCAGAATCCACCCCTCTTTATTCTGCAGATCACTGAGTTTTCATTGTCAAACATTACTTTTTAAATCTTTTTTGCAGTTGAAGTGTAATGTGACATAGGAAATGGAACATATTATTCTGCACAGCTTGATGCATTTTTGCAAACTGGTGATATTCATGCAACAAGCATCTTGAACACAAAACAGAGCATCACTATCACCCCAGTTCCAATCCCCCTTCATCCATGGGCTTTTAGATATTCAAATTGTCCACAGACACATACCCCATGTGATAGCATAGATATATTCTTACTATTCCATAATGGAGGAAACACATAATGGCCCAAACTCAATACATTTATTTAACACTACTATACTTTATGTGTCACAGCCTTGAATCCATACATGTAGTAGTTGATTGTCCCATGGTTAGTATTTTGGATGCCCACAGACAATGCCTGGTACCTGAATGGATTCCATTATCTACAGCTTCCAATACAATTAGATAGACAGATGTTCACTTCACGGTAGTATCAAACTATCACAGAAAATCCAACGATGACAGAAATCTGAAAAGTCAAATGACCACTGCTCCTTGATTTACAACGAGGATACATACAGATAAACCCTTTGTTAAGTTGAAAATACCACAAGTTTAAAGTGCTGTTTTGTTTGTTTGTTTATGTTGGCAGTGCCAAAGATAGAGCCCAGGGCTTTATGTATGTTAGGTAAGTGCTCAACACTGAGCTACATCTCAGGATTTCATGGAGCATTAAATGCTTTAATACACCTAACCTACCCAATGCCATGGCTCTGCTTTACTTACATTAAATACACTCAGAACACTCATATTAGCCTCCAGTTGAGAAAAATCAACTAACACAAAGCCTATTTTATAGCAAAGTGTTGAATGCAACATGTAATTTGTTAACTGCTGAATTAAAAATGAAAAACCAGAACAATGGAATGAGTATGCATTTGACCATGGTAGTTAGTAAGTTGAGAACTGCCCAAGTGAAGCAGTTCAGGTTACTAAGCAGAAGAGTTTAATAAATTCAGAATCACTATGTTATACTAGACTTGGCTTGTGTCTGGAAGAGTGAAGGAGCAGGCAGCAGAGAATGTGCTTATGTACCTACAGTGTCTTCTGATGCCACTGGCTCAGTGCTCTCTCCCATCACCAGAAAGGGAAGGAGCCAGGGAAGGGAAAGAGAAAGAAGGAAGGAATGTCAGATGGGGGCATTTAAATATTCAGCCCAAGAAAGCTCCTGACAGCCCCAGCCCATACACCATGAAGAATTCCAGACCAGATACACTGCTGTTGGATTTTCAGGGGTAGGTTGGGAACTTTCCACATCCTAACTCACTCTGCCCCCATTCACAGCTCTAAAGTCCTGGGGAGTCTCAGCTGGGCATTGCTACTAATAAACCATCTGGAGATCCTGGGACTTAGATTCAGTGGCTAACATCAGATATATGGCTTTATTCTCAGATACCAGGGGACATTCAGGGAGGCAATGGTGCAGTCCAACGGTGTGTGCAGATGCTTGATGGCCATGGCATGGAAAATACCTGAGGCTTCCTAGAACCCCTGTCTCTGAGGTGAGGTCCAAGTGGCAATAGAACCAAGCAGTTGATGCAGGCAGATAGTAGAAGGCTGGAATGTGCCATGCAGAGAGAACATAGTGAAAAAGCAGGAGGGAGCAAGCCATGTTTTCAGAACAACAAAATTTCAAAAATTCCTGGAATGCAGAAATGTAGAAAATAGGATTTATACTGTGTGGGTTCCATCAGAATAGAAACAGAAAGCATGAACTGTTCTAAATGGAATGATTAAAAGAAGACATTTCTAATTTAGATTAGTCACAGGAAGGTGAGTGGCTAGGAGGCTAGAAGCAAGGGTACCACATAGGAGAATGGAGCAGCATCCAAGAGAAGGATGCAGCAGTATACCTGAGCAGAGACAGGGCACATACTGGTGTTGAAAGTACTGCTGGCAGGACCCGGGACCTGACCAAATGAGGTGAGAAGGAGAGGTCTCCTGGCTCCTGCTTTGGAGCTCTGAGAAGAACTGTTGGGTTGAAACTGTAAAGTCAGCTAGGGAAATGGGACTGTTAGGGTTGAGCACCACTGTGGTTGTGTATAAATGATGGATGTAAGGATCAGAACTTAAGACCCACAAGCACAAGCCACAGGCTGATTGCTGACCCTTGAAGCCATAAGCATGGGGAGGGTGACAGCTCCAGGTACAATATGATCTGAGAAGACAAGCAGCCCATGGTGAAGCCTAGGAGAGCACCCACATTTAAGGAATGGAAGGAAGATAGAAGCTTCCAGCAGGTTAAAGAGAGGGAGAATGAGATACTAGGGTCTGGGGTTAAGGGGCATCTTCTATCCTGCCCCCTCATGGGCTTCCCTGAATCATACCCCATCTACCTTCTTCCAGCCTCACTGGATTGGACCAGGGGGTTACAGCATAGTGTTTGTAGGGCAGAACAAAGAAATGGCTATAGTTAGGCTTTCTCTCTGAGATTTCTGGCCAGCTATGTTTTATTACTTGGTCAAGGTTATAAACCAGCATATGGACTCAAGGTCATAAGCATCTACTTGTGAGCATGCTCTCCTTTATGTAATCTGTTGCCTTCTTTGTTGGCCTGCATATTAAAAAGTCCTATGAATGTGTCATTAGGCAATTTACTTGTGGTAGATTAGTCAGAGTGTACTCACACCAACCTCGATGGTGTACCCTACTACACACCCAGGCTGCATGATAAACTGTGGCTCCCCAGCTGCAAACAACAGCACATTACTGCAGTGAATACTATAGGCTGTTTAACACAATGGTGAGTACTTGTGTATCAAAACATAGAAAAGAGCAAAAATACTAGGTGTTAGAAATATTTCAGCTCCAGTATAATCTTATGGGACAACCAACATGTATCCAGTCCATTGTTAACAGAGATATTATAAACAGGACGTGGTGATAACACTACTAACAATGGGGCATATGGAATTGGCCCAGGAGATCTGAGGTGGGAAGGGAGATTTGTATCCACAACAAACTCAATCCTACTGTTAGGACTTTTATATTTACATATTCATGCATTACTTCTCAACACAGGAGAACCTAATTAGTATTAAAATGTGCTCTTATTCCAGGAGTGGAAGGCGGCTCTGCTCTGTCCCTATTCCAATTGGGGTGTCGTGACTACAATGCTGGCAGGACGCTGGGCCTGTTCCGGGCATGGGCGGTGGGCTTGGCTGGCGGGATTCCACCTAATGGCAGTCCCTAACCTCCCTGCTTGCTAATTAATGGCTTCTCTGAGGCGCCACGCCTTCTGTAGCTGCAGGGCAGGCCTCGCGAATCAGTTGGCCTGCATCTCCGGGGTCCTGCTGCTGGCTGTTTTGATGTTGCAAGCTGTTGGAGAGTGGTGGTGTATTCTTCAGCTTTCCCAGATGGTGGCCGCTGACTGCCTGGATGGAGTGTCCGCTGTTTTGATGTTGCACTCTGAAGGAGAGTGGTGGTGTATCCTGCTGCAGGCTGCTGGGATCCCTGGCACTCTATCACTTTGATTTTTTCTGCTTGCCCCTCCCCCAGTGCTGGCTAGCCAGGTTTACTTTTGGCTGCTACTGGGAGGAGGGGTTGGAGGTCAGGTGTCTCTGGTTTCCCCCTAGCCTGTATGGAGGCTCAGCTTGATACTCCCTCTCCCGGCAAGCCTAGGAGAGATTTTATGCGAATTCCCGCTGTCTAGGGGGTGAGCTGAATGACACCGACCTGTTTTGATGTCGCACTCTGAAGGAGAGTGGCGGTGTATCCTTCAGCTTTCCCGGATGGTGGCCGCTGACTGCCTCGGCGGAGTGTCCGCTGTGGGGGATGGGACTGTACCGCTTCCTTCCCCTTCTGAGAACCCGTGCTCGGCCCAAGGGTCCGTGTGGGCTTGGCTGGTGGGATTCCACCTATTGGCCTTCCCTAACCTCCCTGCTTGCCAATTAATGGCTTCACTGAGGCGCCACGCCTTCTGTAGCCGCAGGGCAGGCCACGCGAATAAGTTGGCCTGGGTCTCAGGGACCCTGCTGCAGGCTGCTGGGATCCCTGGCACTCTATCACTTTGATTTTTTCTGCTTACCCCTCCCCCAGCGCTGGCTTGCCAGGTTTCCTTTTGGCTGCTACTGGGAGGAGGGGTTGGAGGTCAGGTGTCTCTGGTTTCGCCCTAGCCTGTATGGAGGCTCAGCTTGATACTCCCTCTCCCGGCAAGCCTAGGAGAGATTTTATGCGAATTCCCGCTGTCTGGGGGGTGAGCTGAATGACACCGACCTGTTTTGATGTCGCACTCTGAAGGAGAGTGGCGGTGTATCCTTCAGCTTTCCCGGATGGTGGCCGCTGACTGCCTCGGCGGAGTGTCCACTGTGGGGGATGGGACTGTACCGCTTCCTTCCCCTTCTGAGAACCCTTGCTCGGCCCAAGGGTCCGTGTGGGCTTGGCTGGTGGGATTCCACCTATTGGGCTTCCCTAACCTCCCTGCTTGCCAATTAATGGCTTCACTGAGGCGCCACGCCTTCTGTAGCCGCAGGGCAGGCCACGCGAATCAGTTGGCCTGGGTCTCCGGGGCCCTGCTGCAGGCTGCTGGGATCCCTGGCACTCTATCACTTTGATTTTTTCTGCTTGCCCCTCCCCCAGTGCTGGCTAGCCAGGTTTCCTTTTGGCTGCTACTGGGAGGAGGGGTTGGAGGTCAGGTGTCTCTGCTTTCCCCCTAGCCTGTATGGAGGCTCAGTTTGATACTCCCTCTCCCGGCAAGCCTAGGAGAGATTTTATGCGAATTCCCGCTGTCTGGGGGGTGAGCTGAATGACACCGACCTGTTTTGATGTAGCACTCTGAAGGAGAGTGGCGGTGTATCCTTCAGCTTTCCCGGATGGTGGCCGCTGACTGCCTCGGCGGAGTGTCCGCTGTGGGGGATGGGACTGTACCGCTTCCTTCCCCTCCTGAGAACCCTTGCTCGGCCCAAGGGTCCGTGTGGGCTTGGCTGGTGGGATTCCACCTATTGGCCTTCCCTAACCTCCCTGCTTGCCAATTAATGGCTTCACTGAGGCGCCACGCCTTCTGTAGCCGCAGGGCAGGCCACGCGAATAAGTTGGCCTGGGTCTCAGGGACCCTGCTGCAGGCTGCTGGGATCCCTGGCACTCTATCACTTTGATTTTTTCTGCTTGCCCCTCACCCAGTGCTGGCTAGCCAGGTTTCCTTTTGGCTGCTACTGGGAGGAGGGGTTGGAGGTCAGGTGTCTCTGGTTTCCCCCTAGCCTGTATGGAGGCTCAGTTTGATACTCCCTCTCCCGGCAAGCCTAGGAGAGATTTTATGCGAATTCCCGCTGTCTGGGGGGTGAGCTGAATGACACCGACCTGTTTTGATGTCGCACTCTGAAGGAGAGTGGCGGTGTATCCTTCAGCTTTCCCGGATGGTGGCCGCTGACTGCCTCGGCGGAGTGTCCGCTGTGGGGGATGGGACTGTACCGCTTCCTTCCCCTTCTGAGAACCCGTGCTCGGCCCAAGGGTCCGTGTGGGCTTGGCTGGTGGGATTCCACCTATTGGCCTTCCCTAACCTCCCTGCTTGCCAATTAATGGCTTCACTGAGGCGCCACGCCTTCTGTAGCCGCAGGGCAGGCCACGCGAATAAGTTGGCCTGGGTCTCAGGGACCCTGCTGCAGGCTGCTGGGATCCCTGGCACTCTATCACTTTGATTTTTTCTGCTTACCCCTCCCCCAGCGCTGGCTTGCCAGGTTTCCTTTTGGCTGCTACTGGGAGGAGGGGTTGGAGGTCAGGTGTCTCTGGTTTCCCCCTAGCCTGTATGGAGGCTCAGCTTGATACTCCCTCTCCCGGCAAGCCTAGGAGAAATTTTATGCGAATTCCCGCTGTCTGGGGGGTGAGCTGAATGACACCGACCTGTTTTGATGTCGCACTCTGAAGGAGAGTGGCGGTGTATCCTTCAGCTTTCCCGGATGGTGGCCGCTGACTGCCTCGGCGGAGTGTCTGCTGTGGGGGATGGGACTGTAATGCTTCCTTCCCCTTCTGAGAACCCATGCTCGGCCCAAGGGTCCGAGTGGGCTTGGCTGGTGGGATTCCACCTAATGGCCTTCCCTAACCTCCCTGCTTGCCAATTAATGGCTTCACTGAGGCGCCACGCCTTCTGTAGCCGCAGGGCAGGCCACGCGAATAAGTTGGCCTGGGTCTCAGGGACCCTGCTGCAGGCTGCTGGGATCCCTGGCACTCTATCACTTTGATTTTTTCTGCTTACCCCTCCCCCAGCGCTGTCTAGCCAGGTTTCCTTTTGGCTGCTACTGGGAGGAGGGGTTGGAGGTCAGGTGTCTCTGGTTTCCCCCTAGCCTGTATGGAGGCTCAGCTTGATACTCCCTCTCCCGGCAAGCCTAGGAGAGATTTTATGCGAATTCCCGCTGTCTGGGGGGTGAGCTGAATGACACCGACCTGTTTTGATGTCGCACTCTGAAGGAGAGTGGCGGTGTATCCTTCAGCTTTCCCGGATGGTGGCCGCTGACTGCCTCGGCGGAGTGTCCGCTGTGGGGGATGGGACTGTAACGCTTCCTTCCCCTTCTGAGAACCCGTGCTCGGCCCAAGGGTCCGAGTGGGCTTGGCTGGTGGGATTCCACCTAATGGCCTTCCCTAACCTCCCTGCTTGCCAATTAATGGCTTCACTGAGGCGCCACGCCTTCTGTAGCCGCAGGGCAGGCCACTCGAATAAGTTGGCCTGGGTCTCAGGGACCCTGCTGCAGGCTGCTGGGATCCCTGGCACTCTATCACTTTGATTTTTTCTGCTTACCCCTCCCCCAGCGCTGTCTAGCCAGGTTTCCTTTTGGCTGCTACTGGGAGGAGGGGTTGGAGGTCAGGTGTCTCTGGTTTCCCCCTAGCCTGTATGGAGGCTCAGCTTGATACTCCCTCTCCTGGCAAGCCTAGGAGAGATTTTATGCGAATTCCCGCTGTCTGGGGGGTGAGCTGAATGACACCGACCTGTTTTGATGTCGCACTCTGAAGGAGAGTGGCGGTGTATCCTTCAGCTTTCCCGGATGGTGGCCGCTGACTGCCTCGGCGGAGTGTCCGCTGTGGGGGATGGGACTGTACCGCTTCCTTCCCCTTCTGAGAACCCGTGCTCGGCCCAAGGGTCCGTGTGGGCTTGGCTGGTGGGATTCCACCTAATGGCCTTCCCTAACCTCCCTGCTTGCCAATTAATGGCTTCACTGAGGCGCCACGCCTTCTGTAGCCGCAGGGCAGGCCACGAGAATCAGTTGGCCTGGGTCTCCGGGGCCCTGCTGCAGGCTGCTGGGATCCCTGGCACTCTATCACTTTGATTTTTTCTGCTTGCCCCTCCCCCAGTGCTGGCTAGCCAGGTTTCCTTTTGGCTGCTACTGGGAGGAGGGGTTGGAGGTCAGGTGTCTCTGGTTTCCCCCTAGCCTGTATGGAGGCTCAGTTTGATACTCCCTCTCCCGGCAAGCCTAGGAGAAATTTTATGCGAATTCCCGCTGTCTGGGGGGTGAGCTGAATGACACCGACCTGTTTTGATGTCGCACTCTGAAGGAGAGTGGCGGTGTATCCTTCAGCTTTCCCGGATGGTGGCCCCTGACTGCCTCGGCGGAGTGTCCGCTGTGGGGGATGGGACTGTACCGCTTCCTTCCCCTTCTGAGAACCCGTGCTCGGCCCAAGGGTCCGTGTGGGCTTGGCTGGTGGGATTCCACCTATTGGGCTTCCCTAACCTCCCTGCTTGCCAATTAATGGCTTCACTGAGGCGCCACGCCTTCTGTAGCCGCAGGGCAGGCCACGCGAATCAGTTGGCCTGGGTCTCCGGGGCCCTGCTGCAGGCTGCTGGGATCCCTGGCACTCTATCACTTTGATTTTTTCTGCTTGCCCCTCCCCCAGCGCTGGCTTGCCAGGTTTCCTTTTGGCTGCTACTGGGAGGAGGGGTTGGAGGTCAGGTGTCTCTGGTTTCCCCCTAGCCTGTATGGAGGCTCAGCTTGATACTCCCTCTCCCGGCAAGCCTAGGAGAGATTTTATGCGAATTCCCGCTGTCTGGGGGGTGAGCTGAATGACACCGACCTGTTTTGATGTCGCACTCTGAAGGAGAGTGGCGGTGTATCCTTCAGCTTTCCCGGATGTTGTCCGCTGACTGCCTCGGCGGAGTGTCCGCTGTGGGGGATGGGACTGTACCGCTTCCTTCCCCTTCTGAGAACCCGTGCTCGGCCCAAGGGTCCGAGTGGGCTTGGCTGGTGGGATTCCACCTAATGGCCTTCCCTAACCTCCCTGCTTGCCAATTAATGGCTTCACTGAGGCGCCACGCCTTCTGTAGCCGCAGGGCAGGCCACGCGAATCAGTTGGCCTGGGTCTCCGGGGCCCTGCTGCAGGCTGCTGGGATCCCTGGCACTCTATCACTTTGATTTTTTCTGCTTGCCCCTCCCCCAGTGCTGGCTAGCCAGGTTTCCTTTTGGCTGCTACTGGGAGGAGGGGTTGGAGGTCAGGTGTCTCTGGTTTCCCCCTAGCCTGTATGGAGGCTCAGTTTGATACTCCCTCTCCCGGCAAGCCTAGGAGAAATTTTATGCGAATTCCCGCTGTCTGGGGGGTGAGCTGAATGACACCGACCTGTTTTGATGTCGCACTCTGAAGGAGAGTGGCGGTGTATCCTTCAGCTTTCCCGGATGGTGGCCGCTGACTGCCTCGGCGGAGTGTCCGCTGTGGGGGATGGGACTGTACCGCTTCCTTCCCCTTCTGAGAACCCGTGCTCGGCCCAAGGGTCCGTGTGGGCTTGGCTGGTGGGATTCCACCTATTGGGCTTCCCTAACCTCCCTGCTTGCCAATTAATGGCTTCACTGAGGCGCCACGCCTTCTGTAGCCGCAGGGCAGGCCACGCGAATCAGTTGGCCTGGGTCTCCGGGGCCCTGCTGCAGGCTGCTGAGATCCCTGGCACTCTATCACTTTGATTTTTTCTGCTTGCCCCTCCCCCAGTGCTGGCTAGCCAGGTTTCCTTTTGGCTGCTACTGGGAGGAGGGGTTGGAGGTCAGGTGTCTCTGGTTTCCCCCTAGCCTGTATGGAGGCTCAGTTTGATACTCCCTCTCCCTGCAAGCCTAGGAGAGATTTTATGCGAATTCCCGCTGTCTGGGGGGTGAGCTGAATGACACCGACCTGTTTTGATGTCGCACTCTGAAGGAGAGTGGCGGTGTATCCTTCAGCTTTCCCGGATGGTGGCCGCTGACTGCCTCGGCGGAGTGTCCGCTGTGGGGGATGGGACTGTACCGCTTCCTTCCCCTTCTGAGAACCCGTGCTCGGCCCAAGGGTCCGTGTGGGCTTGGCTGGTGGGATTCCACCTATTGGCCTTCGCTAACCTCCCTGCTTGCCAATTAATGGCTTCACTGAGGCGCCACGCCTTCTGTAGCCGCAGGGCAGGCCACGCGAATCAGTTGGCCTGGGTCTCCGGGGCCCTGCTGCAGGCTGCTGAGATCCCTGGCACTCTATCACTTTGATTTTTTCTGCTTGCCCCTCCCCCAGTGCTGGCTAGCCAGGTTTCCTTTTGGCTGCTACTGGGAGGAGGGGTTGGAGGTCAGGTGTCTCTGGTTTCCCCCTAGCCTGTATGGAGGCTCAGTTTGATACTCCCTCTCCCGGCAAGCCTAGGAGAAATTTTATGCGAATTCCCACTGTCTGGGGGGTGAGCTGAATGACACCGACCTGTTTTGATGTCGCACTCTGAAGGAGAGTGGCGGTGTATCCTTCAGCTTTCCCGGATGGTGGCCGCTGACTGCCTCGGCATAGTGTCCGCTGTGGGGGATGGGACTGTACCGCTTCCTTCCCCTTCTGAGAACCCGTGCTCGGCCCAAGGGTCCGAGTGGGCTTGGCTGGTGGGATTCCACCTAATGGCCTTCCCTAACCTCCCTGCTTGCCAATTAATGGCTTCACTGAGGCGCCACGCCTTCTGTAGCCGCAGGGCAGGCCACGCGAATAAGTTGGCCTGGGTCTCAGGGACCCTGCTGCAGGCTGCTGGGATCCCTGGCACTCTATCACTTTGATTTTTTCTGCTTACCCCTCCCCCAGCGCTGTCTAGCCAGGTTTCCTTTTGGCTGCTACTGGGAGGAGGGGTTGGAGGTCAGGTGTCTCTGGTTTCCCCATAGCCTGTATGGAGGCTCAGCTTGATACTCCCTCTCCCGGCAAGCCTAGGAGAGATTTTATGCGAATTCCCGCTGTCTGGGGGGTGAGCTGAATGACACCGACCTGTTTTGATGTCGCACTCTGAAGGAGAGTGGCGGTGTATCCTTCAGCTTTCCCGGATGGTGGCCGCTGACTGCCTCGGCGGAGTGTCCGCTGTGGGGGATGGGACTGTACCGCTTCCTTCCCCTTCTGAGAACCCGTGCTCGGCCCAAGGGTCCGTGTGGGCTTGGCTGGTGGGATTCCACCTAATGGCCTTCCCTAACCTCCCTGCTTGCCAATTAATGGCTTCACTGAGGCGCCACGCCTTCTGTAGCCGCAGGGCAGGCCACGCGAATCAGTTGGCCTGGGTCTCCGGGGCCCTGCTGCAGGCTGCTGGGATCCCTGGCACTCTATCACTTTGATTTTTTCTGCTTGCCCCTCCCCCAGTGCTGGCTAGCCAGGTTTCCTTTTGGCTGCTACTGGGAGGAGGGGTTGGAGGTCAGGTGTCTCTGGTTTCCCCCTAGCCTGTATGGAGGCTCAGTTTGATACTCCCTCTCCCGGCAAGCCTAGGAGAGATTTTATGCGAATTCCCGCTGTCTGGGGGGTGAGCTGAATGACACCGACCTGTTTTGATGTCGCACTCTGAAGGAGAGTGGCGGTGTATCCTTCAGCTTTCCCGGATGGTGGCCGCTGACTGCCTCGGCGGAGTGTCCGCTGTGGGGGATGGGACTGTACCGCTTCCTTCCCCTTCTGAGAACCCGTGCTCGGCCCAAGGGTCCGTGTGGGCTTGGCTGGTGGGATTCCACCTATTGGCCTTCCCTAACCTCCCTGCTTGCCAATTAATGGCTTCACTGAGGCGCCACGCCTTCTGTAGCCGCAGGGCAGGCCACGCGAATAAGTTGGCCTGGGTCTCAGGGACCCTGCTGCAGGCTGCTGGGATCCCTGGCACTCTATCACTTTGATTTTTTCTGCTTACCCCTCCCCCAGCGCTGGCTTGCCAGGTTTCCTTTTGGCTGCTACTGGGAGGAGGGGTTGGAGGTCAGGTGCTCTGGTTTCCCCCTAGCCTGTATGGAGGCTCAGCTTGATACTCCCTCTCCCGGCAAGCCTAGGAGAGATTTTATGCGAATTCCCGCTGTCTGGGGGGTGAGCTGAATGACACCGACCTGTTTTGATGTCGCACTCTGAAGGAGAGTGGCGGTGTATCCTTCAGCTTTCCCGGATGGTGGCCGCTGACTGCCTCGGCATAGTGTCCGCTGTGGGGGATGGGACTGTACCGCTTCCTTCCCCTTCTGAGAACCCGTGCTCGGCCCAAGGGTCCGAGTGGGCTTGGCTGGTGGGATTCCACCTATTGGCCTTCCCTAACCTCCCTGCTTGCCAATTAATGGCTTCACTGAGGCGCCACGCCTTCTGTAGCCGCAGGGCAGGCCACGCGAATAAGTTGGCCTGGGTCTCAGGGACCCTGCTGCAGGCTGCTGGGATCCCTGGCACTCTATCACTTTGATTTTTTCTGCTTACCCCTCCCCCAGCGCTGTCTAGCCAGGTTTCCTTTTGGCTGCTACTGGGAGGAGGGGTTGGAGGTCAGGTGTCTCTGGTTTCCCCCTAGCCTGTATGGAGGCTCAGCTTGATACTCCCTCTCCCGGCAAGCCTAGGAGAGATTTTATGCGAATTCCCGCTGTCTGGGGGGTGAGCTGAATGACACCGACCTGTTTTGATGTCGCACTCTGAAGGAGAGTGGCGGTGTATCCTTCAGCTTTCCCGGATGTTGGCCGCTGACTGCCTCGGCATAGTGTCCGCTGTGGGGGATGGGACTGTACCGCTTCCTTCCCCTTCTGAGAACCCGTGCTCGGCCCAAGGGTCCGAGTGGGCTTGGCTGGTGGGATTCCACCTAATGGCCTTCCCTAACCTCCCTGCTTGCCAATTAATGGCTTCACTGAGGCGCCACGCCTTCTGTAGCCGCAGGGCAGGCCACGCGAATAAGTTGGCCTGGGTCTCAGGGACCCTGCTGCAGGCTGCTGGGATCCCTGGCACTCTATCACTTTGATTTTTTCTGCTTACCCCTCCCCCAGCGCTGGCTTGCCAGGTTTCCTTTTGGCTGCTACTGGGAGGAGGGGTTGGAGGTCAGGTGTCTCTGGTTTCCCCCTAGCCTGTATGGAGGCTCAGCTTGATACTCCCTCTCCCGGCAAGCCTAGGAGAGATTTTATGCGAATTCCCGCTGTCTGGGGGGTGAGCTGAATGACACCGACCTGTTTTGATGTCGCACTCTGAAGGAGAGTGGCGGTGTATCCTTCAGCTTTCCCGGATGGTGGCCGCTGACTGCCTCGGCATAGTGTCCGCTGTGGGGGATGGGACTGTACCGCTTCCTTCCCCTTCTGAGAACCCGTGGTCGGCCCAAGGGTCCGAGTGGGCTTGGCTGGTGGGATTCCACCTATTGGCCTTCCCTAACCTCCCTGCTTGCCAATTAATGGCTTCACTGAGGCGCCACGCCTTCTGTAGCCGCAGGGCACTCCACGCGAATAAGTTGGCCTGGGTCTCAGGGACCCTGCTGCAGGCTGCTGGGATCCCTGGCACTCTATCACTTTGATTTTTTCTGCTTACCCCTCCCCCAGCGCTGTCTAGCCAGGTTTCCTTTTGGCTGCTACTGGGAGGAGGGGTTGGAGGTCAGGTGTCTCTGGTTTCCCCCTAGCCTGTATGGAGGCTCAGCTTGATACTCCCTCTCCCGGCAAGCCTAGGAGAGATTTTATGCGAATTCCCGCTGTCTGGGGGGTGAGCTGAATGACACCGACCTGTTTTGATGTCGCACTCTGAAGGAGAGTGGCGGTGTATCCTTCAGCTTTCCCGGATGTTGGCCGCTGACTGCCTCGGCTAGTGTCCGCTGTGGGGATGGGACTGTACCGCTTCCTTCCCCTTCTGAGAACCCGTGCTCGGCCCAAGGGTCCGAGTGGGCTTGGCTGGTGGGATTCCACCTAATGGCCTTCCCTAACCTCCCTGCTTGCCAATTAATGGCTTCACTGAGGCGCCACGCCTTCTGTAGCCGCAGGGCAGGCCACGCGAATAAGTTGGCCTGGGTCTCAGGGACCCTGCTGCAGGCTGCTGGGATCCCTGGCACTCTATCACTTTGATTTTTCTGCTTACCCCTCCCCCAGCGCTGGCTTGCCAGGTTTCCTTTTGGCTGCTACTGGGAGGAGGGGTTGGAGGTCAGGTGTCTCTGGTTTCCCCCTAGCCTGTATGGAGGCTCAGCTTGATACTCCCTCTCCCGGCAAGCCTAGGAGAGATTTTATGCGAATTCCCGCTGTCTGGGGGGTGAGCTGAATGACACCGACCTGTTTTGATGTCGCACTCTGAAGGAGAGTGGCGGTGTATCCTTCAGCTTTCCCGGATGGTGGCCGCTGACTGCCTCGGCATAGTGTCCGCTGTGGGGGATGGGACTGTACCGCTTCCTTCCCCTTCTGAGAACCCGTGGTCGGCCCAAGGGTCCGAGTGGGCTTGGCTGGTGGGATTCCACCTATTGGCCTTCCCTAACCTCCCTGCTTGCCAATTAATGGCTTCACTGAGGCGCCACGCCTTCTGTAGCCGCAGGGCACTCCACGCGAATAAGTTGGCCTGGGTCTCAGGGACCCTGCTGCAGGCTGCTGGGATCCCTGGCACTCTATCACTTTGATTTTTTTCTGCTTACCCCTCCCCCAGCGCTGTCTAGCCAGGTTTCCTTTTGGCTGCTACTGGGAGGAGGGGTTGGAGGTCAGGTGTCTCTGGTTTCCCCCTAGCCTGTATGGAGGCTCAGCTTGATACTCCCTCTCCCGGCAAGCCTAGGAGAGATTTTATGCGAATTCCCGCTGTCTGGGGGGTGAGCTGAATGACACCGACCTGTTTTGATGTCGCACTCTGAAGGAGAGTGGCGGTGTATCCTTCAGCTTTCCCGGATGTTGGCCGCTGACTGCCTCGGCGGAGTGTCCGCTGTGGGGGATGGGACTGTACCGCTTCCTTCCCCTTCTGAGAACCCGTGCTCGGCCCAAGGGTCCGAGTGGGCTTGGCTGGTGGGATTCCACCTAATGGCCTTCCCTAACCTCCCTGCTTGCCAATTAATGGCTTCACTGAGGCGCCACGCCTTCTGTAGCCGCAGGGCAGGCCACGCGAATAAGTTGGCCTGGGTCTCAGGGACCCTGCTGCAGGCTGCTGGGATCCCTGGCACTCTATCACTTTGATTTTTTCTGCTTACCCCTCCCCCAGCGCTGGCTTGCCAGGTTTCCTTTTGGCTGCTACTGGGAGGAGGGGTTGGAGGTCAGGTGTCTCTGGTTTCCCCCTAGCCTGTATGGAGGCTCAGCTTGATACTCCCTCTCCCTGCAAGCCTAGGAGAGATTTTATGCGAATTCCAGCTGTCTGGGGGGTGAGCTGAATGACACCGACCTGTTTTGATGTCGCACTCTGAAGGAGAGTGGCGGTGTATCCTTCAGCTTTCCCGGATGGTGGCCGCTGACTGCCTCGGCGGAGTGTCCGCTGTGGGGGATGGGACTGTACCGCTTCCTTCCCCTTCTGAGAACCCGTGCTCGGCCCAAGGGTCCGTGTGGGCTTGGCTGGTGGGATTCCACCTATTGGGCTTCCCTAACCTCCCTGCTTGCCAATTAATGGCTTCACTGAGGCGCCACGCCTTCTGTAGCCGCAGGGCAGGCCACGCGAATCAGTTGGCCTGGGTCTCCGGGTCCCTGCTGCAGGCTGCTGGGATCCCTGGCACTCTATCACTTTGATTTTTCTGCTTGCCCCTCCCCCAGTGCTGGCTAGCCAGGTTTCCTTTTGGCTGCTACTGGGAGGAGGGGTTGGAGGTCAGGTGTCTCTGGAATCCCCCTAGCCTGTATGGAGGCTCAGTTTGATACTCCTCTCCCGGCAAGCCTAGGAGAGATTTTATGCGAATTCCCGCTGTCTGGGGGGTGAGCTGAATGACACCGACCTGTTTTGATGTCGCACTCTGAAGGAGAGTGGCGGTGTATCCTTCAGCTTTCCCGGATGGTGGCTGCTGACTGCCTCGGCATAGTGTCCGCTGTGGGGGATGGGACTGTACCGCTTCCTTCCCCTTCTGAGAACCCGTGCTCGGCCCAAGGGTCCGAGTGGGCTTGGCTGGTGGGATTCCACCTAATGGCCTTCCCTAACCTCCCTGCTTGCCAATTAATGGCTTCACTGAGGCGCCACGCCTTCTGTAGCCGCAGGGCAGGCCACGCGAATCAGTTGGCCTTGGTCTCAGGGACCCTGCTGCAGGCTGCTGGGATCCCTGGCACTCTATCACTTTGATTTTTTCTGCTTACCCCCTCCCCCAGCGCTGTCTAGCCAGGTTTCCTTTTGGCTGCTACTGGGAGGAGGGGTTGGAGGTCAGGTGTCTCTGGTTTCCCCATAGCCTGTATGGAGGCTCAGCTTGATACTAACTCTCCCGGCAAGCCTAGGAGAGATTTTATGCGAATTCCCGCTGTCTGGGCGGTGAGCTGAATGACACCGACCTGTTTTGATGTCGCACTCTGAAGGAGAGTGGCGGTGTATCCTTCAGCTTTCCCGGATGGTGTCCGCTGACTGCCTCGGCGGAGTGTCCGCTGTGGGGGATGGGACTGTACCGCTTCCTTCCCCTTCTGAGAACCCGTGCTCGGCCCAAGGGTCCGTGTGGGCTTGGCTGGTGGGATTCCACCTAATGGCCTTCCCTAACCTCCCTGCTTGCCAATTAATGGCTTCACTGAGGCGCCACGCCTTCTGTAGCCGCAGGGCAGGCCACGCGAATCAGTTGGCCTGGGTCTCCGGGGCCCTGCTGCAGGCTGCTGGGATCCCTGGCACTTCTATCACTTTGATTTTTTCTGCTTGCCCCTCCCCCAGTGCTGGCTAGCCAGGTTTCCTTTTGGCTGCTACTGGGAGGAGGGGTTGAGGTCAGGTGTCTCTGGTTTCCCCCTAGCCTGTATGGAGGCTCAGTTTGATACTCCCTCTCCCGGCAAGCCTAGGAGAAATTTTATGCGAATTCCCGCTGTCTGGGGGGTGAGCTGAATGACACCGACCTGTTTTGATGTCGCACTCTGAAGGAGAGTGGCGGTGTATCCTTCAGCTTTCCCGGATGGTGGCCGCTGACTGCCTCGGCGGAGTGTCCGCTGTGGGGGATGGGACTGTACCGCTTCCTTCCCCTTCTGAGAACCCGTGCTCGGCCCAAGGGTCCGTGTGGGCTTGGCTGGTGGGATTCCACCTAATGGCCTTCCCTAACCTCCCTGCTTGCCAAATTAATGGCTTCACTGAGGCGCCACGCCTTCTGTAGCCGCAGGGCAGGCCACGCGAATCAGTTGGCCTGGGTCTCCGGGGCCCTGCTGCAGGCTGCTGGGATCCCTGGCACTCTATCACTTTGATTTTTTCTGCTTGCCCCTCCCCCAGTGCTGGCTAGGCCAGGTTTCCTTTTGGCTGCTACTGGGAGGAGGGGTTGGAGGTCAGGTGTCTCTGGTTTCCCCTAGCCTGTATGGAGGCTCAGTTTGATACTCCCTCTCCCGGCAAGCCTAGGAGAGATTTTATGCGAATTCCCGCTGTCTGGGGGGTGAGCTGAATGACACCGACCTGTTTTGATGTCGCACTCTGAAGGAGAGTGGCGGTGTATCCTTCAGCTTTCCCGGATGGTGGCCGCTGACTGCCTCGGCGGAGTGTCCGCTGTGGGGGATGGGACTGTACCGCTTCCTTCCCCTTCTGAGAACCCGTGCTCGGCCCAAGGGTCCGTGTGGGCTTGGCTGGTGGGATTCCACCTAATGGCCTTCCCTAACCTCCCTGCTTGCCAATTAATGGCTTCACTGAGGCGCCACGCCTTCTGTAGCCGCAGGGCAGGCCACGCGAATCAGTTGGCCTGGGTCTCCGGGGCCCTGCTGCAGGCTGCTGAGATCCCTGGCACTCTATCACTTTGATTTTTTCTGCTTGCCCCTCCCCCAGTGCTGGCTAGCCAGGTTTCCTTTTGGCTGCTACTGGGAGGAGGGGTTGGAGGTCAGGTGTCTCTGGTTTCCCCCTAGCCTGTATGGAGGCTCAGTTTGATACTCCCTCTCCCTGCAAGCCTAGGAGAGATTTTATGCGAATTCCCGCTGTCTGGGGGGTGAGCTGAATGACACCGACCTGTTTTGATGTCGCACTCTGAAGGAGAGTGGCGGTGTATCCTTCAGCTTTCCGGATGGTGGCCGCTGACTGCCTCGGCGGAGTGTCCGCTGTGGGGGATGGGACTGTACCGCTTCCTTCCCCTTCTGAGAACCCGTGCTCGGCCCAAGGGTCCGTGTGGGCTTGGCTGGTGGGATTCCACCTATTGGCCTTCGCTAACCTCCCTGCTTGCCAATTAATGGCTTCACTGAGGCGCCACGCCTTCTGTAGCCGCAGGGCAGGCCACGCGAATCAGTTGGCCTGGGTCTCCGGGGCCCTGCTGCAGGCTGCTGAGATCCCTGGCACTCTATCACTTTGATTTTTTCTGCTTGCCCCTCCCCCAGTGCTGGCTAGCCAGGTTTCCTTTTGGCTGCTACTGGGAGGAGGGGTTGGAGGTCAGGTGTCTCTGGTTTCCCCCTAGCCTGTATGAAGGCTCAGTTTGATACTCCCTCTCCCGGCAAGCCTAGGAGAAATTTTATGCGAATTCCCACTGTCTGGGGGGTGAGCTGAATGACACCGACCTGTTTTGATGTCGCACTCTGAAGGAGAGTGGCGGTGTATCCTTCAGCTTTCCCGGATGGTGGCCGCTGGACTGCCTCGGCATAGTGTCCCGCTGTGGGGGATGGGACTGCGCTTCCTTCCCCTTCTGAGAACCCGTGCTCGGCCCAAGGGTCCGAGTGGGCTTGGCTGGTGGGATTCCACCTAATGGCCTTCCCTAACCTCCCTGCTTGCCAATTAATGGCTTCACTGAGGCGCCACGCCTTCTGTAGCCGCAGGGCAGGCCACGCGAATAAGTTGGCCTGGGTCTCAGGGACCCTGCTGCAGGCTGCTGGGATCCCTGGCACTCTATCACTTTGATTTTTTCTGCTTACCCCTCCCCCAGCGCTGTCTAGCCAGGTTTCCTTTTGGCTGCTACTGGGAGGAGGGGTTGGAGGTCAGGTGTCTCTGGTTTCCCCATAGCCTGTATGGAGGCTCAGCTTGATACTCCCTCTCCCGGCAAGCCTAGGAGAGATTTTATGCGAATTCCCGCTGTCTGGGGGGTGAGCTGAATGACACCGACCTGTTTTGATGTCGCACTCTGAAGGAGAGTGGCGGTGTATCCTTCAGCTTTCCCGGATGGTGGCCGCTGACTGCCTCGGCGGAGTGTCCGCTGTGGGGGATGGGACTGTACCGCTTCCTTCCCCTTCTGAGAACCCGTGCTCGGCCCAAGGGTCCGTGTGGGCTTGGCTGGTGGGATTCCACCTAATGGCCTTCCCTAACCTCCCTGCTTGCCAATTAATGGCTTCACTGAGGCGCCACGCCTTCTGTAGCCGCAGGGCAGGCCACGCGAATCAGTTGGCCTGGGTCTCCGGGGCCCTGCTGCAGGCTGCTGGGATCCCTGGCACTCTATCACTTTGATTTTTTCTGCTTGCCCCTCCCCCAGTGCTGGCTAGCCAGGTTTCCTTTTGGCTGCTACTGGGAGGAGGGGTTGGAGGTCAGGTGTCTCTGGTTTCCCCCTAGCCTGTATGGAGGCTCAGTTTGATACTCCCTCTCCCGGCAAGCCTAGGAGAAATTTTATGCGAATTCCCGCTTTCTGGGGGGTGAGCTGAATGACACCGACCTGTTTTGATGTCGCACTCTGAAGGAGAGTGGCGGTGTATCCTTCAGCTTTCCCGGATGGTGGCCGCTGACTGCCTCAGCGGAGTGTCCGCTGTGGGGGATGGGACTGTACCGCTTCCTTCCCCTTCTGAGAACCCGTGCTCGGCCCAAGGGTCCGTGTGGGCTTGGCTGGTGGGATTCCACCTATTGGGCTTCCCTAACCTCCCTGCTTGCCAATTAATGGCTTCACTGAGGCGCCACGCCTTCTGTAGCCGCAGGGCAGGCCACGCGAATCAGTTGGCCTGGGTCTCCGGGGCCCTGCTGCAGGCTGCTGGGATCCCTGGCACTCTATCACTTTGATTTTTTCTGCTTGCCCCTCCCCCAGTGCTGGCTAGCCAGGTTTCCTTTTGGCTGCTACTGGGAGGAGGGGTTGGAGGTCAGGTGTCTCTGGTTTCCCCCTAGCCTGTATGGAGGCTCAGTTTGATACTCCCTCTCCCGGCAAGCCTAGGAGAGATTTTATGCGAATTCCCGCTGTCTGGGGGGTGAGCTGAATGACACCGACCTGTTTTGATGTCGCACTCTGAAGGAGAGTGGCGGTGTATCCTTCAGCTTTCCCGGATGGTGGCCGCTGACTGCCTCGGCGGAGTGTCCGCTGTGGGGGATGGGACTGTACCGCTTCCTTCCCCTTCTGAGAACCCGTGCTCGGCCCAAGGGTCCGTGTGGGCTTGGCTGGTGGGATTCCACCTATTGGCCTTCCCTAACCTCCCTGCTTGCCAATTAATGGCTTCACTGAGGCGCCACGCCTTCTGTAGCCGCAGGGCAGGCCACGCGAATAAGTTGGCCTGGGTCTCAGGGACCCTGCTGCAGGCTGCTGGGATCCCTGGCACTCTATCACTTTGATTTTTTCTGCTTACCCCTCCCCCAGCGCTGGCTTGCCAGGTTTCCTTTTGGCTGCTACTGGGAGGAGGGGTTGGAGGTCAGGTGCTCTGGTTTCCCCCTAGCCTGTATGGAGGCTCAGCTTGATACTCCCTCTCCCGGCAAGCCTAGGAGAGATTTTATGCGAATTCCCGCTGTCTGGGGGGTGAGCTGAATGACACCGACCTGTTTTGATGTCGCACTCTGAAGGAGAGTGGCGGTGTATCCTTCAGCTTTCCCGGATGGTGGCCGCTGACTGCCTCGGCATAGTGTCCGCTGTGGGGGATGGGACTGTACCGCTTCCTTCCCCTTCTGAGAACCCGTGCTCGGCCCAAGGGTCCGAGTGGGCTTGGCTGGTGGGATTCCACCTATTGGCCTTCCCTAACCTCCCTGCTTGCCAATTAATGGCTTCACTGAGGCGCCACGCCTTCTGTAGCCGCAGGGCACTCCACGCGAATAAGTTGGCCTGGGTCTCAGGGACCCTGCTGCAGGCTGCTGGGATCCCTGGCACTCTATCACTTTGATTTTTTCTGCTTACCCCTCCCCCAGCGCTGTCTAGCCAGGTTTCCTTTTGGCTGCTACTGGGAGGAGGGTTGGAGGTCAGGTGTCTCTGGTTTCCCCCTAGCCTGTATGGAGGCTCAGCTTGATACTCCCTCTCCCGGCAAGCCTAGGAGAGATTTTATGCGAATTCCCGCTGTCTGGGGGTGAGCTGAATGACACCGACCTGTTTTGATGTCGCACTCTGAAGGAGAGTGGCGGTGTATCCTTCAGCTTTCCCGGATGTTGGCCGCTGACTGCCTCGGCATAGTGTCCGCTGTGGGGGATGGGACTGTACCGCTTCCTTCCCCTTCTGAGAACCCGTGCTCGGCCCAAGGGTCCGAGTGGGCTTGGCTGGTGGGATTCCACCTAATGGCCTTCCCTAACCTCCCTGCTTGCCAATTAATGGCTTCACTGAGGCGCCACGCCTTCTGTAGCCGCAGGGCAGGCCACGCGAATCAGTTGGCCTGGGTCTCCGGGGCCCTGCTGCAGGCTGCTGGGATCCCTGGCACTCTATCACTTTGATTTTTTCTGCTTGCCCCTCCCCCAGTGCTGGCTAGCCAGGTTTCCTTTTGGCTGCTACTGGGAGGAGGGGTTTGAGGTCAGGTGTCTCTGGTTTCCCCCTAGCCTGTATGGAGGCTCAGTTTGATACTCCCTCTCCCGGCAAGCCTAGGAGAGATTTTATGCGAATTCCCGCTGTCTGGGGGGTGAGCTGAATGACACCGACCTGTTTTGATGTCGCACTCTGAAGGAGAGTGGCGGTGTATCCTTCAGCTTTCCCGGATGTTGGCCGCTGACTGCCTCGGCATAGTGTCCGCTGTGGGGGATGGGACTGTACCGCTTCCTTCCCCTTCTGAGAACCCGTGCTCGGCCCAAGGGTCCGAGTGGGCTTGGCTGGTGGGATTCCACCTAATGGCCTTCCCTAACCTCCCTGCTTGCCAATTAATGGCTTCACTGAGGCGCCACGCCTTCTGTAGCCGCAGGGCAGGCCCACGCGAATAAGTTGGCCTGGGTCTCAGGGACCCTGCTGCAGGCTGCTGGGATCCCTGGCACTCTATCACTTTGATTTTTTCTGCTTACCCCTCCCCCAGCGCTGGCTTGCCAGGTTTCCTTTTGGCTGCTACTGGGAGGAGGGGTTGGAGGTCAGGTGTCTCTGGTTTCCCCTAGCCTGTATGGAGGCTCAGCTTGATACTCCCTCTCCCTGCAAGCCTAGGAGAGATTTTATGCGAATTCCAGCTGTCTGGGGGGTGAGCTGAATGACACCGACCTGTTTTGATGTCGCACTCTGAAGGAGAGTGGCGGTGTATCCTTCAGCTTTCCCGGATGGTGGCCGCTGACTGCCTCGGCGGAGTGTCCGCTGTGGGGGATGGGACTGTACCGCTTCCTTCCCCTTCTGAGAACCCGTGCTCGGCCCAAGGTCCGTGTGGGCTTGGCTGGTGGGATTCCACCTATTGGGCTTCCCTAACCTCCCTGCTTGCCAATTAATGGCTTCACTGAGGCGCCACGCCTTCTGTAGCCGCAGGGCAGGCCACGCGAATCAGTTGGCCTGGGTCTCAGGGACCCTGCTGCAGGCTGCTGGGATCCCTGGCACTCTATCACTTTGATTTTTTCTGCTTGCCCCTCCCCCAGTGCTGGCTAGCCAGGTTTCCTTTGGCTGCTACTGGGAGGAGGGGTTGGAGGTCAGGTGTCTCTGGTTTCCCCCTAGCCTGTATGGAGGCTCAGTTTGATACTCCCTCTCCCGGCAAGCCTAGGAGAGATTTTATGCGAATTCCCGCTGTCTGGGGGGTGAGCTGAATGACACCGACCTGTTTTGATGTCGCACTCTGAAGGAGAGTGGCGGTGTATCCTTCAGCTTTCCCGGATGGTGGCCGCTGACTGCCTTGGCGGAGTGTCCGCTGTGGGGGATGGGACTGTACCGCTTCCTTCCCCTTCTGAGAACCCGTGCTCGGCCCAAGGGTCCGTGTGGGCTTGGCTGGTGGGATTCCACCTATTGGCCTTCCCTAACCTCCCTGCTTGCCAATTAATGGCTTCACTGAGGCGCCACGCCTTCTGTAGCCGCAGGGCAGGCCACGCGAATAAGTTGGCCTGGGTCTCAGGGACCCTGCTGCAGGCTGCTGGGATCCCTGGCACTCTATCACTTTGATTTTTTCTGCTTACCCCTCCCCCAGCGCTGGCTTGCCAGCCAGGTTTCCTTTTGGCTGCTACTGGGAGGAGGGGTTGGAGGTCAGGTGTCTCTGGTTTCCCCCTAGCCTGTATGGAGGCTCAGCTTGATACTCCCTCTCCCGGCAAGCCTAGGAGAGATTTTATGCGAATTCCCGCTGTCTGGGCAGTGAGCTGAATGACACCGACCTGTTTTGATGTCGCACTCTGAAGGAGAGTGGCGGTGTATCCTTCAGCTTTCCCGGATGGTGTCCGCTGACTGCCTCGGCGGAGTGTCCGCTGTGGGGGATGGGACTGTACCGCTTCCTTCCCCTTCTGAGAACCCGTGCTCGGCCCAAGGGTCCGTGTGGGCTTGGCTGGTGGGATTCCACCTAATGGCCTTCCCTAACCTCCCTGCTTGCCAATTAATGGCTTCACTGAGGCGCCACGCCTTCTGTAGCCGCAGGGCAGGCCACGCGAATCAGTTGGCCTGGGTCTCCGGGGCCCTGCTGCAGGCTGCTGGGATCCCTGGCACTCTATCACTTTGATTTTTTCTGCTTGCCCCTCCCCCAGTGCTGGCTAGCCAGGTTTCCTTTTGGCTGCTACTGGGAGGAGGGGTTGGAGGTCAGGTGTCTCTGGTTTCCCCCTAGCCTGTATGGAGGCTCAGTTTGATACTCCCTCTCCCGGCAAGCCTAGGAGAAATTTTATGCGAATTCCCGCTGTCTGGGGGGTGAGCTGAATGACACCGACCTGTTTTGATGTCGCACTCTGAAGGAGAGTGGCGGTGTATCCTTCAGCTTTCCCGGATGGTGGCTGCTGACTGCCTCGGCATAGTGTCCGCTGTGGGGGATGGGACTGTACCGCTTCCTTCCCCTTCTGAGAACCCGTGCTCGGCCCAAGGGTCCGAGTGGGCTTGGCTGGTGGGATTCCACCTAATGGCCTTCCCTAACCTCCCTGCTTGCCAATTAATGGCTTCACTGAGGCGCCACGCCTTCTGTAGCCGCAGGGCAGGCCACGCGAATAAGTTGGCCTGGGTCTCAGGGACCCTGCTGCAGGCTGCTGGGATCCCTGGCACTCTATCACTTTGATTTTTTCTGCTTACCCCTCCCCAGCGCTGTCTAGCCAGGTTTCCTTTTGGCTGCTACTGGGAGGAGGGATTGGAGGTCAGGTGTCTCTGGTTTCCCCATAGCCTGTATGGAGGCTCAGCTTGATACTCCCTCTCCCGGCAAGCCTAGGAGAGATTTTATGCGAATTCCCGCTGTCTGGGCGGTGAGCTGAATGACACCGACCTGTTTTGATGTCGCACTCTGAAGGAGAGTGGCGGTGTATCCTTCAGCTTTCCCGGATGGTGTCCGCTGACTGCCTCGGCGGAGTGTCCGCTGTGGGGGATGGGACTGTACCGCTTCCTTCCCCTTCTGAGAACCCGTGCTCGGCCCAAGGGTCCGTGTGGGCTTGGCTGGTGGGATTCCACCTAATGGCCTTCCCTAACCTCCCTGCTTGCCAATTAATGGCTTCACTGAGGCGCCACGCCTTCTGTAGCCGCAGGGCAGGCCACGCGAATCAGTTGGCCTGGGTCTCCGGGGCCCTGCTGCAGGCTGCTGTGATCCCTGGCACTCTATCACTTTGATTTTTTCTGCTTGCCCCTCCCCCAGTGCTGGCTAGCCAGGTTTCCTTTTGGCTGCTACTGGGAGGAGGGGTTGGAGGTCAGGTGTCTCTGGTTTCCCCCTAGCCTGTATGGAGGCTCAGTTTGATACTCCCTCTCCCGGCAAGCCTAGGAGAAATTTTATGCGAATTCCCGCTGTCTGGGGGGTGAGCTGAATGACACCGACCTGTTTTGATGTCGCACTCTGAAGGAGAGTGGCGGTGTATCCTTCAGCTTTCCCGGATGGTGGCCGCTGACTGCCTCGGCGGAGTGTCCGCTGTGGGGGATGGGACTGTACCGCTTCCTTCCCCTTCTGAGAACCCGTGCTCGGCCCAAGGGTCCGTGTGGGCTTGGCTGGTGGGATTCCACCTAATGGCCTTCCCTAACCTCCCTACTTGCCAATTAATGGCTTCACTGAGGCGCCACGCCTTCTGTAGCCGCAGGGCAGGCCACGCGAATCAGTTGGCCTGGGTCTCCGGGGCCCTAGTGCAGGCTGCTGGGATCCCTGGCACTCTATCACTTTGATTTTTCTGCTTGCCCCTCCCCCAGTGCTGGCTAGCCAGGTTTCCTTTTGGCTGCTACTGGGAGGAGGGGTTGGAGGTCAGGTGTCTCTGGTTTCCCCCTAGCCTGTATGGAGGCTCAGTTTGATACTCCCTCTCCCGGCAAGCCTAGGAGAGATTTTATGCGAATTCCCGCTGTCTGGGGGGTGAGCTGAATGACACCGACCTGTTTTGATGTCGCACTCTGAAGGAGAGTGGCGGTGTATCCTTCAGCTTTCCCGGATGGTGGCCGCTGACTGCCTCGGCGGAGTGTCCGCTGTGGGGGATGGGACTGTACCGCTTCCTTCCCCTTCTGAGAACCCGTGCTCGGCCCAAGGGTCCGTGTGGGCTTGGCTGGTGGGATTCCACCTATTGGCCTTCCCTAACCTCCCTGCTTGCCAATTAATGGCTTCACTGAGGCGCCACGCCTTCTGTAGCCGCAGGGCAGGCCACGCGAATCAGTTGGCCTGGGTCTCAGGGACCCTGCTGCAGGCTGCTGGGATCCCTGGCACTCTATCACTTTGATTTTTTCTGCTTACCCCTCCCCCAGCGCTGGCTTGCCAGGTTTCCTTTTGGCTGCTACTGGGAGGAGGGGTTGGAGGTCAGGTGTCTCTGGTTTCCCCCTAGCCTGTATGGAGGCTCAGCTTGATACTCCCTCTCCAGGCAAGCCTAGGAGAGATTTTATGCGAATTCCCGCTGTCTGGGCGGTGAGCTGAATGACACCGACCTGTTTTGATGTCGCACTCTGAAAGAGAGTGGCGGTGTATCCTTCAGCTTTCCCGGATGGTGGCCGCTGACTGCCTCAGCGGAGTGTCCGCTGTGGGGGATGGGACTGTACCGCTTCCTTCCCCTTCTGAGAACCCGTGCTCGGCCCAAGGGTCCGTGTGGGCTTGGCTGGTGGGATTCCACCTAATGGCCTTCCCTAACCTCCCTGCTTGCCAATTAATGGCTTCACTGAGGCGCCACGCCTTCTGTAGCCGCAGGGCAGGCCACGCGAATCAGTTGGCCTGGGTCTCCGGGGCCCTGCTGCAGGCTGCTGGGATCCCTGGCACTCTATCACTTTGATTTTTTCTGCTTGCCCCTCCCCCAGTGCTGGCTAGCCAGGTTTCCTTTTGGCTGCTACTGGGAGGAGGGGTTGGAGGTCAGGTGTCTCTGGTTTCCCCCTAGCCTGTATGGAGGCTCAGTTTGATACTCCCTCTCCCGGCAAGCCTAGGAGAAATTTATGCGAATTCCCGCTGTCTGGGGGGTGAGCTGAATGACACCGACCTGTTTTGATGTCGCACTCTGAAGGAGAGTGGCGGTGTATCCTTCAGCTTTCCCGGATGGTGGCCGCTGACTGCCTCGGCATAGTGTCCGCTGTGGGGGATGGGACTGTACCGCTTCCTTCCCCTTCTGAGAACCCGTGCTCGGCCCAAGGGTCCGAGTGGGCTTGGCTGGTGGGATTCCACCTAATGGCCTTCCCTAACCTCCCTGCTTGCCAATTAATGGCTTCACTGAGGCGCCACGCCTTCTGTAGCCGCAGGGCAGGCCACGCGAATAAGTTGGCCTGGGTCTCAGGGACCCTGCTGCAGGCTGCTGGGATCCCTGGCACTCTATCACTTTGATTTTTTCTGCTTACCCCTCCCCCAGTGCTGGCTAGCCAGGTTTCCTTTTGGCTGCTACTGGGAGGAGGGGTTGGAGGTCAGGTGTCTCTGGTTTCCCCCTAGCCTGTATGGAGGCTCAGTTTGATACTCCCTCTCCCGGCAAGCCTAGGAGAAATTTTATGCGAATTCCCGCTGTCTGGGGGGTGAGCTGAATGACACCGACCTGTTTTGATGTCGCACTCTGAAGGAGAGTGGCGGTGTATCCTTCAGCTTTCCCGGATGGTGGCCGCTGACTGCCTCGGCATAGTGTCCGCTGTGGGGGATGGGACTGTACCGCTTCCTTCCCCTTCTGAGAACCCGTGCTCGGCCCAAGGGTCCGAGTGGGCTTGGCTGGTGGGATTCCACCTAATGGCCTTCCCTAACCTCCCTGCTTGCCAATTAATGGCTTCACTGAGGCGCCACGCCTTCTGTAGCCGCAGGGCAGGCCACGCGAATAAGTTGGCCTGGGTCTCAGGGACCCTGCTGCAGGCTGCTGGGATCCCTGGCACTATATCACTTTGATTTTTTTCTGCTTACCCCTCCCCCAGCACTGTCTAGCCAGGTTTCCTTTTGGCTGCTACTGGGAGGAGGGGTTGGAGGTCAGGTGTCTCTGGTTTCCCCCTAGCCTGTATGGAGGCTCAGCTTGATACTCCCTCTCCCGGCAAGCCTAGGAGAGATTTTATGCGAATTCCCGCTGTCTGGGGGGTGAGCTGAATGACACCGACCTGTTTTGATGTCGCACTCTGAAGGAGAGTGGCGGTGTATCCTTCAGCTTTCCCGGATGGTGGCTGCTGACTGCCTCGGCAGAGTGTCCGCTGTGGTGGATGGGACTGTACCGCTTCCTTCCCCTTCTGAGAACCCGTGCTCGGCCCAAGGGTCCGTGTGGGCTTGGCTGGTGGGATTCCACCTATTGGGCTTCCCTAACCTCCCTGCTTGCCAATTAATGGCTTCACTGAGGCGCCACGCCTTCTGTAGCCGCAGGGCAGGCCACGCGAATCAGTTGGCCTGGGTCTCCGGGGCCCTGCTGCAGGCTGCTGGGATCCCTGGCACTCTATCACTTTGATTTTTTCTGCTTGCCCCTCCCCCAGTGCTGGCTAGCCAGGTTTCCTTTTGGCTGCTACTGGGAGGAGGGGTTGGAGGTCAGGTGTCTCTGGTTTCCCCCTAGCCTGTATGGAGGCTCAGTTTGATACTCCCTCTCCCGGCAAGCCTAGGAGAGATTTTATGCGAATTCCCGCTGTCTGGGGGGTGAGCTGAATGACACCGACCTGTTTTGATGTCGCACTCTGAAGGAGAGTGGCGGTGTATCCTTCAGCTTTCCCGGATGGTGGCCGCTGACTGCCTCGGCATAGTGTCCGCTGTGGGGGATGGGACTGTACCGCTTCCTTCCCCTTCTGAGAACCCGTGCTCGGCCCAAGGGTCCGTGTGGGCTTGGCTGGTGGGATTCCACCTAATGGCCTTCCCTAACCTCCCTGCTTGCCAATTAATGGCTTCACTGAGGCGCCACGCCTTCTGTAGCCGCAGGGCAGGCCACGCGAATCAGTTGGCCTGGGTCTCCGGGGCCCTGCTGCAGGCTGCTGGGATCCCTGGCACTCTATCACTTTGATTTTTTCTGCTTGCCCCTCCCCCAGTGCTGGCTAGCCAGGTTTCCTTTTGGCTGCTACTGGGAGGAGGGGTTTGAGGTCAGGTGTCTCTGGTTTCCCCCTAGCCTGTATGGAGGCTCAGTTTGATACTCCCTCTCCCGGCAAGCCTAGGAGAAATTTTATGCGAATTCCCGCTGTCTGGGGGGTGAGCTGAATGACACCGACCTGTTTTGATGTCGCACTCTGAAGGAGAGTGGCGGTGTATCCTTCAGCTTTCCCGGATGGTGTCCGCTGACTGCCTCGGCGGAGTGTCCGCTGTGGGGGATGGGACTGTACCGCTTCCTTCCCCTTCTGAGAACCCGTGCTCGGCCCAAGGGTCCGAGTGGGCTTGGCTGGTGGGATTCCACCTAATGGCCTTCCCTAACCTCCCTGCTTGCCAATTAATGGCTTCACTGAGGCGCCACGCCTTCTGTAGCCGCAGGGCAGGCCACACGAATAAGTTGGCCTGGGTCTCAGGGACCCTGCTGCAGGCTGCTGGGATCCCTGGCACTCTATCACTTTGATTTTTTCTGCTTACCCCTCCCCCAGCGCTGTCTAGCCAGGTTTCCTTTTGGCTGCTACTGGGAGGAGGGGTTGGAGGTCAGGTGTCTCTGGTTTCCCCCTAGCCTGTATGGAGGCTCAGCTTGATACTCCCTCTGCCGGCAAGCCTAGGAGAGATTTTATGCGAATTCCCGCTGTCTGGGGGGTGAGCTGAATGACACCGACCTGTTTTGATGTCGCACTCTGAAGGAGAGTGGCGGTGTATCCTTCAGCTTTCCCGGATGGTGGCCGCTGACTGCCTCGGCGGAGTGTCCGCTGTGCGGGATGGGACTGTACCGCTTCCTTCCCCTTCTGAGAACCCGTGCTCGGCCCAAGGGTCCGTGTGGGCTTGGCTGGTGGGATTCCACCTAATGGCCTTCCCTAACCTCCCTGCTTGCCAATTAATGGCTTCACTGAGGCGCCACGCCTTCTGTAGCCGCAGGGCAGGCCACGCGAATCAGTTGGCCTGGGTCTCCGGGGCCCTGCTGCAGGCTGCTGGGATCCCTGGCACTCTATCACTTTGATTTTTTCTGCTTGCCCCTCCCCCAGTGCTGGCTAGCCAGGTTTCCTTTTGGCTGCTACTGGGAGGAGGGGTTGGAGGTCAGGTGTCTCTGGTTTCCCCCTAGCCTGTATGGAGGCTCAGTTTGATACTCCCTCTCCCAGCAAGCCTAGGAGAAATTTTATGCGAATTCCCGCTGTCTGGGGGGTGAGCTGAATGACACCGACCTGTTTTGATGTCGCACTCTGAAGGAGAGTGGCGGTGTATCCTTCAGCTTTCCCGGATGGTGGCCGCTGACTGCCTCGGCGTAGTGTCCGCTGTGGGGGATGGGACTGTACCGCTTCCTTCCCCTTCTGAGAACCCGTGCTCGGCCCAAGGGTCCGTGTGGGCTTGGCTGGTGGGATTCCACCTAATGGCCTTCCCTAACCTCCCTGCTTGCCAATTAATGGCTTCACTGAGGCGCCACGCCTTCTGTAGCCGCAGGGCAGGCCACGCGAATCAGTTGGCCTGGGTCTCCGGGGCCCTGCTGCAGGCTGCTGGGATCCCTGGCACTCTATCACTTTGATTTTTTCTGCTTGCCCCTCCCCCAGTGCTGGCTAGCCAGGTTTCCTTTTGGCTGCTACTGGGAGGAGGGGTTGGAGGTCAGGTGTCTCTGGTTTCCCCCTAGCCTGTATGGAGGCTCAGTTTGATACTCCCTCTCCCGGCAAGCCTAGGAGAGATTTTATGCGAATTCCCGCTGTCTGGGGGGTGAGCTGAATGACACCGACCTGTTTTGATGTCGCACTCTGAAGGAGAGTGGCGGTGTATCCTTCAGCTTTCCCGGATGGTGGCCGCTGACTGCCTCGGCGGAGTGTCCGCTGTGGGGGATGGGACTGTACCGCTTCCTTCCCCTTCTGAGAACCCGTGCTCGGCCCAAGGGTCCGTGTGGGCTTGGCTGGTGGGATTCCACCTATTGGCCTTCCCTAACCTCCCTGCTTGCCAATTAATGGCTTCACTGAGGCGCCACGCCTTCTGTAGCCGCAGGGCAGGCCACGCGAATAAGTTGGCCTGGGTCTCAGGGACCCTGCTGCAGGCTGCTGGGATCCCTGGCACTCTATCACTTTGATTTTTTCTGCTTACCCCTCCCCCAGCGCTGGCTTGCCAGGTTTCCTTTTGGCTGCTACTGGGAGGAGGGGTTGGAGGTCAGGTGTCTCTGGTTTCCCCCTAGCCTGTATGGAGGCTCAGCTTGATAGTCCCTCTCCCGGCAAGCCTAGGAGAGATTTTATGCGAATTCCCGCTGTCTGGGCGGTGAGCTGAATGACACCGACCTGTTTTGATGTCGCACTCTGAAAGAGAGTGGCGGTGTATCCTTCAGCTTTCCCGGATGGTGGCCCCTGACTGCCTCAGCGGAGTGTCCGCTGTGGGGGATGGGACTGTACCGCTTCCTTCCCCTTCTGAGAACCCGTGCTCGGCCCAAGGGTCCGTGTGGGCTTGGCTGGTGGGATTCCACCTAATGGCCTTCCCTAACCTCCCTGCTTGCCAATTAATGGCTTCACTGAGGCGCCACGCCTTCTGTAGCCGCAGGGCAGGCCACGCAAATCAGTTGGCCTGGGTCTCCGGGGCCCTGCTGCAGGCTGCTGGGATCCCTGGCACTCTATCACTTTGATTTTTTCTGCTTGCCCCTCCCCCAGTGCTGGCTAGCCAGGTTTCCTTTTGGCTGCTACTGGGAGGAGGGGTTGGAGGTCAGGTGTCTCTGGTTTCCCCCTAGCCTGTATGGAGGCTCAGTTTGATACTCCCTCTCCCGGCAAGCCTAGGAGAGATTTTATGCGAATTCCCGCTGTCTGGGGGGTGAGCTGAATGACACCGACCTGTTTTGATGTCGCACTCTGAAGGAGAGTGGCGGTGTATCCTTCTGCTTTCCCGGATGGTGGCCGCTGACTGCCTCGGCGGAGTGTCCGCTGTGGGGGATGGGACTGTACCGCTTCCTTCCCCTTCTGAGAACCCGTGCTCGGCCCAAGGGTCCGTGTGGGCTTGGCTGGTGGGATTCCACCTATTGGCCTTCCCTAACCTCCCTGCTTGCCAATTAATGGCTTCACTGAGGCGCCACGCCTTCTGTAGCCGCAGGGCAGGCCACGCGAATAAGTTGGCCTGGGTCTCAGGGACCCTGCTGCAGGCTGCTGGGATCCCTGGCACTCTATCACTTTGATTTTTTCTGCTTACCCCTCCCCCAGCGCTGGCTTGCCAGGTTTCCTTTTGGCTGCTACTGGGAGGAGGGGTTGGAGGTCAGGTGTCTCTGGTTTCCCCCTAGCCTGTATGGAGGCTCAGCTTGATACTCCCTCTCCCGGCAAGCCTAGGAGAGATTTTATGCGAATTCCCGCTGTCTGGGCGGTGAGCTGAATGACACCGACCTGTTTTGATGTCGCACTCTGAAGGAGAGTGGCGGTGTATCCTTCAGCTTTCCCGGATGGTGTCCGCTGACTGCCTCGGCGGAGTGTCCGCTGTGGGGGATGGGACTGTACCGCTTCCTTCCCCTTCTGAGAACCCGTGCTCGGCCCAAGGGTCCGTGTGGGCTTGGCTGGTGGGATTCCACCTAATGGCCTTCCCTAACCTCCCTGCTTGCCAATTAATGGCTTCACTGAGGCGCCACGCCTTCTGTAGCCGCAGGGCAGGCCACGCGAATCAGTTGGCCTGGGTCTCCGGGGCCCTGCTGCAGGCTGCTGGGATCCCTGGCACTCTATCACTTTGATTTTTTCTGCTTGCCCCTCCCCCAGTGCTGGCTAGCCAGGTTTCCTTTTGGCTGCTACTGGGAGGAGGGGTTGGAGGTCAGGTGTCTCTGGTTTCCCCCTAGCCTGTATGGAGGCTCAGTTTGATACTCCCTCTCCCGGCAAGCCTAGGAGAGATTTTATGCGAATTCCCGCTGTCTGGGGGGTGAGCTGAATGACACCGACCTGTTTTGATGTCGCACTCTGAAGGAGAGTGGCGGTGTATCCTTCAGCTTTCCCGGATGGTGGCCGCTGACTGCCTCGGCGGAGTGTCCGCTGTGGGGGATGGGACTGTACCGCTTCCTTCCCCTTCTGAGAACCCGTGCTCGGCCCAAGGGTCCGTGTGGGCTTGGCTGGTGGGATTCCACCTATTGGCCTTCCCTAACCTCCCTGCTTGCCAATTAATGGCTTCACTGAGGCGCCACGCCTTCTGTAGCCGCAGGGCAGGCCACGCGAATAAGTTGGCCTGGGTCTCAGGGACCCTGCTGCAGGCTGCTGGGATCCCTGGCACTCTATCACTTTGATTTTTTCTGCTTACCCCTCCCCCAGCGCTGGCTTGCCAGGTTTCCTTTTGGCTGCTACTGGGAGGAGGGGTTGGAGGTCAGGTGTCTCTGGTTTCCCCCTAGCCTGTATGGAGGCTCAGCTTGATAGTCCCTCTCCCGGCAAGCCTAGGAGAGATTTTATGCGAATTCCCGCTGTCTGGGCGGTGAGCTGAATGACACCGACCTGTTTTGATGTCGCACTCTGAAAGAGAGTGGCGGTGTATCCTTCAGCTTTCCCGGATGGTGGCCCCTGACTGCCTCAGCGGAGTGTCCGCTGTGGGGGATGGGACTGTACCGCTTCCTTCCCCTTCTGAGAACCCGTGCTCGGCCCAAGGGTCCGTGTGGGCTTGGCTGGTGGGATTCCACCTAATGGCCTTCCCTAACCTCCCTGCTTGCCAATTAATGGCTTCACTGAGGCGCCACGCCTTCTGTAGCCGCAGGGCAGGCCACGCAAATCAGTTGGCCTGGGTCTCCGGGGCCCTGCTGCAGGCTGCTGGGATCCCTGGCACTCTATCACTTTGATTTTTTCTGCTTGCCCCTCCCCCAGTGCTGGCTAGCCAGGTTTCCTTTTGGCTGCTACTGGGAGGAGGGGTTGGAGGTCAGGTGTCTCTGGTTTCCCCCTAGCCTGTATGGAGGCTCAGTTTGATACTCCCTCTCCCGGCAAGCCTAGGAGAGATTTTATGCGAATTCCCGCTGTCTGGGGGGTGAGCTGAATGACACCGACCTGTTTTGATGTCGCACTCTGAAGGAGAGTGGCGGTGTATCCTTCTGCTTTCCCGGATGGTGGCCGCTGACTGCCTCGGCGGAGTGTCCGCTGTGGGGGATGGGACTGTACCGCTTCCTTCCCCTTCTGAGAACCCGTGCTCGGCCCAAGGGTCCGTGTGGGCTTGGCTGGTGGGATTCCACCTATTGGCCTTCCCTAACCTCCCTGCTTGCCAATTAATGGCTTCACTGAGGCGCCACGCCTTCTGTAGCCGCAGGGCAGGCCACGCGAATAAGTTGGCCTGGGTCTCAGGGACCCTGCTGCAGGCTGCTGGGATCCCTGGCACTCTATCACTTTGATTTTTTCTGCTTACCCCTCCCCCAGCGCTGGCTTGCCAGGTTTCCTTTTGGCTGCTACTGGGAGGAGGGGTTGGAGGTCAGGTGTCTCTGGTTTCCCCCTAGCCTGTATGGAGGCTCAGCTTGATACTCCCTCTCCCGGCAAGCCTAGGAGAGATTTTATGCGAATTCCCGCTGTCTGGGCGGTGAGCTGAATGACACCGACCTGTTTTGATGTCGCACTCTGAAGGAGAGTGGCGGTGTATCCTTCAGCTTTCCCGGATGGTGTCCGCTGACTGCCTCGGCGGAGTGTCCGCTGTGGGGGATGGGACTGTACCGCTTCCTTCCCCTTCTGAGAACCCGTGCTCGGCCCAAGGGTCCGTGTGGGCTTGGCTGGTGGGATTCCACCTAATGGCCTTCCCTAACCTCCCTGCTTGCCAATTAATGGCTTCACTGAGGCGCCACGCCTTCTGTAGCCGCAGGGCAGGCCACGCGAATCAGTTGGCCTGGGTCTCCGGGGCCCTGCTGCAGGCTGCTGGGATCCCTGGCACTCTATCACTTTGATTTTTTCTGCTTGCCCCTCCCCCAGTGCTGGCTAGCCAGGTTTCCTTTTGGCTGCTACTGGGAGGAGGGGTTGGAGGTCAGGTGTCTCTGGTTTCCCCCTAGCCTGTATGGAGGCTCAGTTTGATACTCCCTCTCCCGGCAAGCCTAGGAGAAATTTTATGCGAATTCCCGCTGTCTGGGGGGTGAGCTGAATGACACCGACCTGTTTTGATGTCGCACTCTGAAGGAGAGTGGCGGTGTATCCTTCAGCTTTCCCGGATGGTGGCCGCTGACTGCCTCGGCGGAGTGTCCGCTGTGGGGGATGGGACTGTACCGCTTCCTTCCCCTTCTGAGAACCCGTGCTCGGCCCAAGGGTCCGTGTGGGCTTGGCTGGTGGGATTCCACCTAATGGCCTTCCCTAACCTCCCTGCTTGCCAATTAATGGCTTCACTGAGGCGCCACGCCTTCTGTAGCCGCAGGGCAGGCCACGCGAATCAGTTGGCCTGGGTCTCCGGGGCCCTGCTGCAGGCTGCTGGGATCCCTGGCACTCTATCACTTTGATTTTTTCTGCTTGCCCCTCCCCCAGTGCTGGCTAGCCAGGTTTCCTTTTGGCTGCTACTGGGAGGAGGGGTTGGAGGTCAGGTGTCTCTGGTTTCCCCCTAGCCTGTATGGAGGCTCAGTTTGATACTCCCTCTCCCGGCAAGCCTAGGAGAAATTTTATGCGAATTCCCGCTGTCTGGGGGGTGAGCTGAATGACACCGACCTGTTTTGATGTCGCACTCTGAAGGAGAGTGGCGGTGTATCCTTCAGCTTTCCCGGATGGTGGCCGCTGACTGCCTTGGCATAGTGTCCGCTGTGGGGGATGGGACTGTACCGCTTCCTTCCCCTTCTGAGAACCCGTGCTCGGCCCAAGGGTCCGAGTGGGCTTGGCTGGTGGGATTCCACCTAATGGCCTTCCCTAACCTCCCTGCTTGCCAATTAATGGCTTCACTGAGGCGCCACGCCTTCTGTAGCCGCAGGGCAGGCCACGCGAATAAGTTGGCCTGGGTCTCAGGGACCCTGCTGCAGGCTGCTGGGATCCCTGGCACTCTATCACTTTGATTTTTTCTGCTTACCCCTCCCCCAGCGCTGTCTAGCCAGGTTTCCTTTTGGCTGCTACTGGGAGGAGGGGTTGGAGGTCAGGTGTCTCTGGTTTCCCCCTAGCCTGTATGGAGGCTCAGCTTGATACTCCCACTCCCGGCAAGCCTAGGAGAGATTTTATGCGAATTCCCGCTGTCTGGGGGGTGAGCTGAATGACACCGACCTGTTTTGATGTCGCACTCTGAAGGAGAGTGGCGGTGTATCCTTCAGCTTTCCCGGATGGTGGCCGCTGACTGCCTCGGCGGAGTGTCCGCTGTGGGGGATGGGACTGTACCGCTTCCTTCCCCTTCTGAGAACCCGTGCTCGGCCCAAGGGTCTGTGTGGGCTTGGCTGGTGGGATTCCACCTAATGGCCTTCCCTAACCTCCCTGCTTGCCAATTAATGGCTTCACTGAGGCGCCACGCCTTCTGTAGCCGCAGGGCAGGCCACGCGAATCAGTTGGCCTGGGTCTCCGGGGCCCTGCTGCAGGCTGCTGGGATCCCTGGCACTCTATCACTTTGATTTTTTCTGCTTGCCCCTCCCCCAGTGCTGGCTAGCCAGGTTTCCTTTTGGCTGCTACTGGGAGGAGGGGTTGGAGGTCAGGTGTCTCTGGTTTCCCCCTAGCCTGTATGGAGGCTCAGTTTGATACTCCCTCTCCCGGCAAGCCTAGGAGAAATTTTATGCGAATTCCCGCTGTCTGGGGGGTGAGCTGAATGACACCGACCTGTTTTGATGTCGCACTCTGAAGGAGAGTGGCGGTGTATCCTTCAGCTTTCCCGGATGGTGGCCGCTGACTGCCTCGGCGGAGTGTCCGCTGTGGGGGATGGGACTGTACCGCTTCCTTCCCCTTCTGAGAACCCGTGCTCGGCCCAAGGGTCCTTGTGGGCTTGGCTGGTGGGATTCCACCTAATGGCCTTCCCTAACCTCCCTGCTTGCCAATTAATGGCTTCACTGAGGCGCCACGCCTTCTGTAGCCGCAGGGCAGGCCACGCGAATCAGTTGGCCTGGGTCTCCGGGGCCCTGCTGCAGGCTGCTGGGATCCCTGGCACTCTATCACTTTGATTTTTTCTGCTTGCCCCTCCCCCAGTGCTGGCTAGCCAGGTTTCCTTTTGGCTGCTACTGGGAGGAGGGGTTGGAGGTCAGGTGTCTCTGGTTTCCCCCTAGCCTGTATGGAGGCTCAGTTTGATACTCCCTCTCCCGGCAAGCCTAGGAGAAATTTTATGCGAATTCCCGCTGTCTGGGGGGTGAGCTGAATGACACCGACCTGTTTTGATGTCGCACTCTGAAGGAGAGTGGCGGTGTATCCTTCAGCTTTCCCGGATGGAGGCCGCTGACTGCCTCGGCATAGTGTCCGCTGTGGGGGATGGGACTGTACCGCTTCCTTCCCCTTCTGAGAACCCGTGCTCGGCCCAAGGGTCCGAGTGGGCTTGGCTGGTGGGATTCCACCTAATGGCCTTCCCTAACCTCCCTGCTTGCCAATTAATGGCTTCACTGAGGCGCCACGCCTTCTGTAGCCGCAGGGCAGGCCACGCGAATAACTTGGCCTGGGTCTCAGGGACCCTGCTGCAGGCTGCTGGGATCCCTGGCACTCTATCACTTTGATTTTTTCTGCTTACCCCTCCCCCAGCGCTGTCTAGCCAGGTTTCCTTTTGGCTGCTACTGGGAGGAGGGGTTGGAGGTCAGGTGTCTCTGGTTTCCCCCTAGCCTGTATGGAGGCTCAGCTTGATACTCCCTCTCCCGGCAAGCCTAGGAGAGATTTTATGCGAATTCCCGCTGTCTGGGGAGTGAGCTGAATGACACCGACCTGTTTTGATGTCGCACTCTGAAGGAGAGTGGCGGTGTATCCTTCAGCTTTCCCGGATGGTGTCCGCTGACTGCCTCGGCGGAGTGTCCGCTGTGGGGGATGGGACTGTACCGCTTCCTTCCCCTTCTGAGAACCCGTGCTCGGCCCAAGGGTCCGTGTGGGCTTGGCTGGTGGGATTCCACCTAATGGCCTTCCCTAACCTCCCTGCTTGCCAATTAATGGCTTCACTGAGGCGCCACGCCTTCTGTAGCCGCAGGGCAGGCCACGCGAATCAGTTGGCCTGGGTCTCCGGGGCCCTGCTGCAGGCTGCTGGGATCCCTGGCACTCTATCACTTTGATTTTTTCTGCTTGCCCCTCCCCCAGTGCTGGCTAGCCAGGTTTCCTTTTGGCTGCTACTGGGAGGAGGGGTTGGAGGTCAGGTGTCTCTGGTTTCCCCCTAGCCTGTATGGAGGCTCAGTTTGATACTCCCTCTCCCGGCAAGCCTAGGAGAAATTTTATGCGAATTCCCGCTGTCTGGGGGGTGAGCTGAATGACACCGACCTGTTTTGATGTCGCACTCTGAAGGAGAGTGGCGGTGTATCCTTCAGCTTTCCCGGATGGTGGCCGCTGACTGCCTCGGCGGAGTGTCCGCTGTGGGGGATGGGACTGTACCGCTTCCTTCCCCTTCTGAGAACCCGTGCTCGGCCCAAGGGTCCGTGTGGGCTTGGCTGGTGGGATTCCACCTAATGGCCTTCCCTAACCTCCCTGCTTGCCAATTAATGGCTTCACTGAGGCGCCACGCCTTCTGTAGCCGCAGGGCAGGCCACGCGAATCAGTTGGCCTGGGTCTCCGGGGCCCTGCTGCAGGCTGCTGGGATCCCTGGCACTCTATCACTTTGATTTTTTCTGCTTGCCCCTCCCCCAGTGCTGGCTAGCCAGGTTTCCTTTTGGCTGCTACTGGGAGGAGGGGTTGGAGGTCAGGTGTCTCTGGTTTCCCCCTAGCCTGTATGGAGGCTCAGTTTGATACTCCCTCTCCCGGCAAGCCTAGGAGAGATTTTATGCGAATTCCCGCTGTCTGGGGGGTGAGCTGAATGACACCGACCTGTTTTGATGTCGCACTCTGAAGGAGAGTGGCGGTGTATCCTTCAGCTTTCCCGGATGGTGGCCGCTGACTGCCTCGGCGGAGTGTCCGCTGTGGGGGATGGGACTGTACCGCTTCCTTCCCCTTCTGAGAACCCGTGCTCGGCCCAAGGGTCCGTGTGGGCTTGGCTGGTGGGATTCCACCTATTGGCCTTCCCTAACCTCCCTGCTTGCCAATTAATGGCTTCACTGAGGCGCCACGCCTTCTGTAGCCGCAGGGCAGGCCACGCGAATAAGTTGGCCTGGGTCTCAGGGACCCTGCTGCAGGCTGCTGGGATCCCTGGCACTCTATCACTTTGATTTTTTCTGCTTACCCCTCCCCCAGCGCTGGCTTGCCAGGTTTCCTTTTGGCTGCTACTGGGAGGAGGGGTTGGAGGTCAGGTGTCTCTGGTTTCCCCCTAGCCTGTATGGAGGCTCAGCTTGATAGTCCCTCTCCCGGCAAGCCTAGGAGAGATTTTATGCGAATTCCCGCTGTCTGGGCGGTAAGCTGAATGACACCGACCTGTTTTGATGTCGCACTCTGAAAGAGAGTGGCGGTGTATCCTTCAGCTTTCCCGGATGGTGGCCCCTGACTGCCTCAGCGGAGTGTCCGCTGTGGGGGATGGGACTGTACCGCTTCCTTCCCCTTCTGAGAACCCGTGCTCGGCCCAAGGGTCCGTGTGGGCTTGGCTGGTGGGATTCCACCTAATGGCCTTCCCTAACCTCCCTGCTTGCCAATTAATGGCTTCACTGAGGCGCCACGCCTTCTGTAGCCGCAGGGCAGGCCACGCAAATCAGTTGGCCTGGGTCTCCGGGGCCCTGCTGCAGGCTGCTGGGATCCCTGGCACTCTATCACTTTGATTTTTTCTGCTTGCCCCTCCCCCAGTGCTGGCTAGCCAGGTTTCCTTTTGGCTGCTACTGGGAGGAGGGGTTGGAGGTCAGGTGTCTCTGGTTTCCCCCTAGCCTGTATGGAGGCTCAGTTTGATACTCCCTCTCCCGGCAAGCCTAGGAGAGATTTTATGCGAATTCCCGCTGTCTGGGGGGTGAGCTGAATGACACCGACCTGTTTTGATGTCGCACTCTGAAGGAGAGTGGCGGTGTATCCTTCTGCTTTCCCGGATGGTGGCCGCTGACTGCCTCGGCGGAGTGTCCGCTGTGGGGGATGGGACTGTACCGCTTCCTTCCCCTTCTGAGAACCCGTGCTCGGCCCAAGGGTCCGTGTGGGCTTGGCTGGTGGGATTCCACCTATTGGCCTTCCCTAACCTCCCTGCTTGCCAATTAATGGCTTCACTGAGGCGCCACGCCTTCTGTAGCCGCAGGGCAGGCCACGCGAATAAGTTGGCCTGGGTCTCAGGGACCCTGCTGCAGGCTGCTGGGATCCCTGGCACTCTATCACTTTGATTTTTTCTGCTTACCCCTCCCCCAGCGCTGGCTTGCCAGGTTTCCTTTTGGCTGCTACTGGGAGGAGGGGTTGGAGGTCAGGTGTCTCTGGTTTCCCCCTAGCCTGTATGGAGGCTCAGCTTGATACTCCCTCTCCCGGCAAGCCTAGGAGAGATTTTATGCGAATTCCCGCTGTCTGGGCGGTGAGCTGAATGACACCGACCTGTTTTGATGTCGCACTCTGAAGGAGAGTGGCGGTGTATCCTTCAGCTTTCCCGGATGGTGTCCGCTGACTGCCTCGGCGGAGTGTCCGCTGTGGGGGATGGGACTGTACCGCTTCCTTCCCCTTCTGAGAACCCGTGCTCGGCCCAAGGGTCCGTGTGGGCTTGGCTGGTGGGATTCCACCTAATGGCCTTCCCTAACCTCCCTGCTTGCCAATTAATGGCTTCACTGAGGCGCCACGCCTTCTGTAGCCGCAGGGCAGGCCACGCGAATCAGTTGGCCTGGGTCTCCGGGGCCCTGCTGCAGGCTGCTGGGATCCCTGGCACTCTATCACTTTGATTTTTTCTGCTTGCCCCTCCCCCAGTGCTGGCTAGCCAGGTTTCCTTTTGGCTGCTACTGGGAGGAGGGGTTGGAGGTCAGGTGTCTCTGGTTTCCCCCTAGCCTGTATGGAGGCTCAGTTTGATACTCCCTCTCCCGGCAAGCCTAGGAGAAATTTTATGCGAATTCCCGCTGTCTGGGGGGTGAGCTGAATGACACCGACCTGTTTTGATGTCGCACTCTGAAGGAGAGTGGCGGTGTATCCTTCAGCTTTCCCGGATGGTGGCCGCTGACTGCCTCGGCGGAGTGTCCGCTGTGGGGGATGGGACTGTACCGCTTCCTTCCCCTTCTGAGAACCCGTGCTCGGCCCAAGGGTCCGTGTGGGCTTGGCTGGTGGGATTCCACCTAATGGCCTTCCCTAACCTCCCTGCTTGCCAATTAATGGCTTCACTGAGGCGCCACGCCTTCTGTAGCCGCAGGGCAGGCCACGCGAATCAGTTGGCCTGGGTCTCCGGGGCCCTGCTGCAGGCTGCTGGGATCCCTGGCACTCTATCACTTTGATTTTTTCTGCTTGCCCCTCCCCCAGTGCTGGCTAGCCAGGTTTCCTTTTGGCTGCTACTGGGAGGAGGGGTTGGAGGTCAGGTGTCTCTGGTTTCCCCCTAGCCTGTATGGAGGCTCAGTTTGATACTCCCTCTCCCGGCAAGCCTAGGAGAAATTTTATGCGAATTCCCGCTGTCTGGGGGGTGAGCTGAATGACACCGACCTGTTTTGATGTCGCACTCTGAAGGAGAGTGGCGGTGTATCCTTCAGCTTTCCCGGATGGTGGCCGCTGACTGCCTTGGCATAGTGTCCGCTGTGGGGGATGGGACTGTACCGCTTCCTTCCCCTTCTGAGAACCCGTGCTCGGCCCAAGGGTCCGAGTGGGCTTGGCTGGTGGGATTCCACCTAATGGCCTTCCCTAACCTCCCTGCTTGCCAATTAATGGCTTCACTGAGGCGCCACGCCTTCTGTAGCCGCAGGGCAGGCCACGCGAATAAGTTGGCCTGGGTCTCAGGGACCCTGCTGCAGGCTGCTGGGATCCCTGGCACTCTATCACTTTGATTTTTTCTGCTTACCCCTCCCCCAGCGCTGTCTAGCCAGGTTTCCTTTTGGCTGCTACTGGGAGGAGGGGTTGGAGGTCAGGTGTCTCTGGTTTCCCCCTAGCCTGTATGGAGGCTCAGCTTGATACTCCCACTCCCGGCAAGCCTAGGAGAGATTTTATGCGAATTCCCGCTGTCTGGGGGGTGAGCTGAATGACACCGACCTGTTTTGATGTCGCACTCTGAAGGAGAGTGGCGGTGTATCCTTCAGCTTTCCCGGATGGTGGCCGCTGACTGCCTCGGCGGAGTGTCCGCTGTGGGGGATGGGACTGTACCGCTTCCTTCCCCTTCTGAGAACCCGTGCTCGGCCCAAGGGTCTGTGTGGGCTTGGCTGGTGGGATTCCACCTAATGGCCTTCCCTAACCTCCCTGCTTGCCAATTAATGGCTTCACTGAGGCGCCACGCCTTCTGTAGCCGCAGGGCAGGCCACGCGAATCAGTTGGCCTGGGTCTCCGGGGCCCTGCTGCAGGCTGCTGGGATCCCTGGCACTCTATCACTTTGATTTTTTCTGCTTGCCCCTCCCCCAGTGCTGGCTAGCCAGGTTTCCTTTTGGCTGCTACTGGGAGGAGGGGTTGGAGGTCAGGTGTCTCTGGTTTCCCCCTAGCCTGTATGGAGGCTCAGTTTGATACTCCCTCTCCCGGCAAGCCTAGGAGAAATTTTATGCGAATTCCCGCTGTCTGGGGGGTGAGCTGAATGACACCGACCTGTTTTGATGTCGCACTCTGAAGGAGAGTGGCGGTGTATCCTTCAGCTTTCCCGGATGGTGGCCGCTGACTGCCTCGGCGGAGTGGTCCGCTGTGGGGGATGGGACTGTACCGCTTCCTTCCCCTTCTGAGAACCCGTGCTCGGCCCAAGGGTCCTTGTGGGCTTGGCTGGTGGGATTCCACCTAATGGCCTTCCCTAACCTCCCTGCTTGCCAATTAATGGCTTCACTGAGGCGCCACGCCTTCTGTAGCCGCAGGGCAGGCCACGCGAATCAGTTGGCCTGGGTCTCCGGGGCCCTGCTGCAGGCTGCTGGGATCCCTGGCACTCTATCACTTTGATTTTTTCTGCTTGCCCCTCCCCCAGTGCTGGCTAGCCAGGTTTCCTTTTGGCTGCTACTGGGAGGAGGGGTTGGAGGTCAGGTGTCTCTGGTTTCCCCCTAGCCTGTATGGAGGCTCAGTTTGATACTCCCTCTCCCGGCAAGCCTAGGAGAAATTTTATGCGAATTCCCGCTGTCTGGGGGGTGAGCTGAATGACACCGACCTGTTTTGATGTCGCACTCTGAAGGAGAGTGGCGGTGTATCCTTCAGCTTTCCCGGATGGAGGCCGCTGACTGCCTCGGCATAGTGTCCGCTGTGGGGGATGGGACTGTACCGCTTCCTTCCCTTCTGAGAACCCGTGCTCGGCCCAAGGGTCCGAGTGGGCTTGGCTGGTGGGATTCCACCTAATGGCCTTCCCTAACCTCCCTGCTTGCCAATTAATGGCTTCACTGAGGCGCCACGCCTTCTGTAGCCGCAGGGCAGGCCACGCGAATAACTTGGCCTGGGTCTCAGGGACCCTGCTGCAGGCTGCTGGGATCCCTGGCACTCTATCACTTTGATTTTTTCTGCTTACCCCTCCCCCAGCGCTGTCTAGCCAGGTTTCCTTTTGGCTGCTACTGGGAGGAGGGGTTGGAGGTCAGGTGTCTCTGGTTTCCCCCTAGCCTGTATGGAGGCTCAGCTTGATACTCCCTCTCCCGGCAAGCCTAGGAGAGATTTTATGCGAATTCCCGCTGTCTGGGGAGTGAGCTGAATGACACCGACCTGTTTTGATGTCGCACTCTGAAGGAGAGTGGCGGTGTATCCTTCAGCTTTCCCGGATGGTGTCCGCTGACTGCCTCGGCGGAGTGTCCGCTGTGGGGGATGGGACTGTACCGCTTCCTTCCCCTTCTGAGAACCCGTGCTCGGCCCAAGGGTCCGTGTGGGCTTGGCTGGTGGGATTCCACCTAATGGCCTTCCCTAACCTCCCTGCTTGCCAATTAATGGCTTCACTGAGGCGCCACGCCTTCTGTAGCCGCAGGGCAGGCCACGCGAATCAGTTGGCCTGGGTCTCCGGGGCCCTGCTGCAGGCTGCTGGGATCCCTGGCACTCTATCACTTTGATTTTTTCTGCTTGCCCCTCCCCCAGTGCTGGCTAGCCAGGTTTCCTTTTGGCTGCTACTGGGAGGAGGGGTTGGAGGTCAGGTGTCTCTGGTTTCCCCCTAGCCTGTATGGAGGCTCAGTTTGATACTCCCTCTCCCGGCAAGCCTAGGAGAAATTTTATGCGAATT